>NC_081544.1:14513735-14592133 GCF_901000735.1 Corylus avellana | reverse complement strand
ATATATATATATATATAGTAGAAAACAAAAGAAAAATAAAATAATTAAGGTAGATTTAATCGTTAAAACTTAACAATGAAAGCAGTTCCCAACAATGGTGCTAAAAATTGATGTGGTCTTTTTGTGTGCAAAAATATCAATAATAAAAATACCACTCGAAATAGAACAAATCCTTGTAGGATATAGCTATATTGAGGGTGTCGAACATAAAGGACTGCGTGGATATTGTTATCAAGCTTTTCAAGATTAAATATAACTCAATTTAAAATATAGTTGATTTGTTTTGTTTTTAAACTAAATACATAAAAGTAAAAGTAAAGACGAATAATATGAGAGATAGAATAAGGGGTTGATTTCACCACTAACCGCATAACAATGGTCAATCTTAAATTAATAAGGGAAATTCATCGTCTCACTCGAGTAGTCAAGAAATTATCATTATTAAGAAATAAGTATAATCCATATTTGGTTGGCACAGACTGTCCACCTAACTACTAAGATGCTGTACGATTCGTCTTCCTTAGGTATGGATTATCTAATTCCTTAATAGGCTACACACAATCAATCAATAAGTATAACTCATTTTCGGTTGGCACGAACTGTCTACCTAAATTACACTAAACTAGGGTGTAGTACAATTCGTCTCCATAAGCATGGCCTATCAAATCCTATTGATCATGTACCATTTAAAACCGTTGTATAACAGTCATTCATATAATCATAGAAAATATAAAGGATTGAGTTCAATCAATATAAAAGACTTTCTAAAACAAGAGAAGAATTTCATAATAATTGAATATAAAAAAACATTAAGATCAATTCTCACAGCTATACAACCATCATGCATATAGAAAAACCCAAATTAAAATACAATTAAACTATTGTTACTCGGAAAAGGCTACATCAACGCTTTATTACGAATTAGTTGCTCATCCTAGTGCTGGGATAGCCTCCTGCCATGTTTTTGTTCTCTTCAACTCTCCAAGCCTCCAAGAAGATAATTTCTATCTAAAACTAAGCACATATTTCTTCAAGGCTTAGAAGCCTATTTATCGGAATTGAATAACCCTAGGAGCCCTACGAATCCTATAAAAATCGTAGACAATCTCTTACTTGGACTAGGAGACTAAAGTCCCTTTCCCATGTGAATTTGGAGCTTTTTCTGCGTTCTGTAAGGCCAAGTGCGCTCGAGGCCAAGGGGAATGTGCTTGAGCTTAGGCGAGAAGGCACTTGAGCCTTGGTTTTGCGCTTGAGAGCATGACTTGCGTGCTCGAGCCTAGGGCTGAGTGGGCGTGATCCCAGTGCTGACAGTAGCTTCTCAAAGTGCGTTTTAAGCCAAAAATCAATGTTATTTATTATATCTTTATTAAACACCTGAAAACACTAAAACAACACAAAATAAAACAAATAATAATGTTAAGGAATTGACAAATGCGAGTTAAATGACTTAAATGTGCAATATTCGGCGTTTATCAATTTTTACAATACAATTATTCATATTTATAGAAAGATGTGGTAGGTGAATACAATCACAATTTTATGGAAATGAATTATAACTTAATTTTCTAAAATAATATATATATTGAATAATGTCAAATTCATATAGGATTTATAGGCCTAAATCCAAAAAGAAAGAAAGAAGAAGGTGCAGGCTACTCGTGTAGCGATTGGAACGCGTGTGGAAGTATGCTTCCATCATATGTGACTCATTGCTGCCCTCAGCAGCCAGCAGGCACCCATAAAAAAATTGGTTCCTTCACTCCGTGACACGACAATTATCACATAACATCATAAGTAGAAAAAGGGCAGAGAGAGAGATGCAAAGCTTCCATTACAGTGCTCTCTGGGCTCCACGTCTTCCTCGCACGTGACAACCCCAACAAAAGGAACCAGACAAAAAACACTTACAAAGCTCTCGAGTGCACAGATTTGCATCCTTCCTCTCTCTTTATCTCAATAATCCCTTCACGCAACAATCCCAAGAAAAGTAGACAGAACAAAAAAAAAAAAAAAAAAAAAACTTTCGAGTGCACAGACTTCCATGCAACAGAAGTCAACTGCTGACACATGACGAAAGGACTGAACATAGATCTTACGATTTTTATTTTTTTAATTTTTTTAAATCGATCTTGTGCAATTAAGAATCATAAGCTCAACGTTACTTATGCAATATTTTTTTTTAAAAAAAAGTAATAATAATCTGGAATTCGTTATCAAACTAATCGACAAAGAATTGTTTTATTGGAGTGCTGTAGAGTGATGTTATTTTTGTCTTTGAAATTAGAGTGCGAGACTGTTTAGCTTTTGAATATAAGATCATTATATAAGAGAATAATTTTACAAGGACTAAATGTAAATTAGGTTCTTTGTACCTTCCAATAAGAGAATCACACATAAGTATAGACACAAAAACTGAAAAAAAAAAAAAAAAACAAATTATTTACTATTCTCTTCCACAATCATCTTCTAAACTCCAGAATCCTCATTCCCCCAATTCCAACACAATAGAAATCAAAGCAACCAAAATACCTAAGGGTTACATGATTTGAGAAGAGGTTCGCAAGCAAGCCCTACACTTGTTGCATGATCTGAAGAGAGATGAGAAAGACGTTTCATAGATGTTAAAGGTAATAAGAATTTTGCAGTTGCCTACTTTGCTAATGCGCTTTTCATATGTATGAGCTCTTAAAGAGGGGATTATTCACGAGTTTGGAAGCCATTCATAGCCGTCGACAAAACTAAGTGAAATAAATGGTTTAACTTCCTTGGCGTTTAGAATTGGGGAATGAAGGATTTTGGAGTTTGGAAGATGAATGTTGAAGAGAATATATAGCAAATAATCTAGTGTTTTCATCTTTTTTTAGTTTTTGTGTTCCATGCCTATGCGCCATTCTCTTATTGGAGGGCACAATAACCTGATTTGTGCAGATCTTTATAGAAGCTATTCTTGACTATATAGATTATAGTCTCTTACCATAAATTAATCTCAAGAACATCGATTGATTTTGTTATGACAATAATAAATTGATTCAAATTGCTAGCAAACTTGATGCATAAAGTCCGGATTCAAACAATAGATTATCTGAGTAATACCTGATGGAGTCATTTTTTTTTTTATTATTATTATTATTTTTTATATATGATTAATCAAGTGAGATAGATGGGGAAGGCGATTCGAATATGTGACCTTCACTTCATGAGACGTGATCCTCAATCAATTGAATTAACCTTAAAGGTCATTGATAGAGTCAATCTTGAGTGGAGCTTAAATAATTTATTCTCGCAACATAGTTCAAAACTTTCATCATAGGACAAAGAGCGAGGGATTAAAATTAAAGAGGGCATTGTATCTTGTAGTGAAGCCAAAAATATAAAAGATGATGCCGGCCACTTGAAGTGCGAATGGTATTTAGATACATATGATTTCACTAATTTGCAATAATTAATTAATGAAGTTGTACATTTGGATAAAAGCATTATAAGACGGACCGCCACTTGGATCACTGTTATAGGATCCTAATTTGGCAAACTAATCTCATCCAGATCATCCAATGATAAGAAAACTTCGTCCAAGCATGACAGCTCTGCTCCTCCGTCGTCATCTTCGTTACGCTCATACACTCGGCAGATTACCCATTTACTATAATCCTGCAAGCCAAATTCACAGCAACATATTTCATAAATAACACAAGTCACATCTATATATGCAACACCGGCCCATGAGGCTGGCTAGCTGGAAAAAGGGATGAAATTGGACTTATAAGAATTTAAAAAGTCAAACAAGTAAAAGTAGTTAACTATTTTTGAATGGCCCCTTCTTTTGGATGATCTAGTAGTAGAGGTGGAAGAAGCAGCGGAATCTGAGAGACCATATTCTTGCATTGTCCAGTTGGTTTTGATGCCGGAAGGAGCATCCCCGACACAAAACACAAAAGATTTCTTGACACCAACGTTGTTGCCAGAGCTACTGATGACCGGTTCCTCAATGCCCATTGCCTTCCAGTAGCCGTTACTTGTCATTCTATTTTGCGTCGTCCGGCTGTAGAAGTACCACTTGTTACCCTCCGCCAAAGCTTTCCCTACAAATTATATATAACTCCAAAATAGTTTCTATTTATAGTAAGAATTAAAGAAATGAGAAAGAAGAAAAGAACAGAATGTGTATATATATACCATCAAGTTGCCATGGATCATACGGATAGAGACCAAGATCGGGAATGACATCTGGGTGGCAGGGTAAGAGAGTGGCCTTACGATGAAGGAAATGAACTACAAGCTCTTCGTCTGTAGGGTAGAATCGGAAACCGGGGGGTAGGTTGACATTGTTATCTCCCATCAATCAATATATATGTATATATATAAATACTTATAAGAAATGGAGGCAGATCGATCGAAGAAGAAGAAAAAGGTAGAATGGGATGGTGTTCTAAGTCCTAACTTAGAAGGTTGGTTTTGGCTATGGATGATATTGCTTATATATATATATATATATAGAGAGAGAGAGAGAGAGACTGACGTGAGATAGAAGGTGGGGTATGATCAGAAATCACATATGGGGGAAGGAAGAGACGTTTGAGTTTAATTTCAAAAGAATTAAAATGGGTGCTTCTCTTCTCTTCAAGGCGGCGGGGCAACGGAATAACGGAAAGCATGTTATATAAGATAAAGATAAATTTCCAAATAACGGGATCAATTGGTGTAATATAAGAGGAAGCAGGAGAGGGTGTCAGATTCATTCACTTCTTTCCAATTTATATATTTTCTTTTTTTATTTAATTAATTAATTAATTTATTTGATAATGTGTGGGTCATCATCACACTTCATGCTTAGATCATCGACATGCCTCATCCACGTGGCACACATGGAAATATGGGTTTGGTCATGGACCATATTCAACTGGGTGCCCCACCTCTTAAGGAGTGTGCCGGTATACCAATAATGATAATCATAATTTTAGTATTAAATAGCTTGGGACTACCTTTTCTTTCCTTCTTTTTCCCCCATCTCCCCCAAAGTTGTAATCAATGTTAGAGTGAGAGCTCGACATGCATTTCAGATCCAACATACTATATTTTCTTTTCTTATCAATTAATTATATCTTTTATCTACTCTATAATTCAAAGACAATTTTTTACCATATTATGATCTTATATATTAAATCAAACATGTTTATTATATATTTATGTTCTTACGACAAGTGATGTTTATATATGTATATATTATACCATTAATGTGAACTATTAATTCATAATCTGAAGATTGTTATATCACTATAATGTGATAGTTAATTGTTATTTGTATTTCTATGAAGATTTAGTAGTTTCATATTAATATAATACGTACATTAGAGGAAATCAACTAGTAATTTTCATATCAATATTTAACTTCTCACTAAAAAAGAAATGATCACTATATATTGTTAAATCATTACTTATCTTAAAAATTTAAACCAATAAAAAAGACAGAATTTAATCATTTAATTAATACTTTAAGACTCCCCCTCACATATAGGCTCAAACTATCCCTCAACAAGTGAGGCACAACAAATGAAATAAAAAAATTCTAATGGGGACATACTATATATAGAGTTAAGATTCGAATCCAAAACCTTTTTGTAACACTCAGAAAGTAAGACATACATTATTAAATATTAAAACTTAAGGGAAAATGCATAAAATATACACCGAAAGCTATGATAGGATAAGTACTGAAGGGCCCAGTAGTGATAGCACAAAACGATACAAAGAACGGATTCAAAAACACAAAGCTTAGGTTTTTCTGTGCAAGCTCGATTGACCCAAAGCCAAGCTCGATCGACCGAGTTAGGGTAAACATGTCAAAAATTAGATTTTGGCATAAAAAATCAATAGTTCAAATGAGGCTCGATCAATCGAGGGAATAACTCGATAGACTAAGCTCTATGAAACGGCATATTTGACTCACATTTATTGAACATGATGATGTCTCGGTTGATCAAGGTCCAAGCATGATCGACCAAGCACGTGTCAACAGATTGATACCTGAGATGGCATAACTTGATCGACTGAGCCTTAAGCTTTATTGAGCAAAATTCATCTACACCAACCTGTAATGGCTTTTTAATGGCTTTAATGGCCGAAGAAAACTTCATTAGTTTCATTCATTTCATTTAAAAATGTTAGGAAGTTTTTGTGAGAATGAGAAATACAATGATTTTGGAAGAAGAGTGAGGTTTCGGTGAGAAAAGAAGAAGGTATTCAAAAAGATGTACTTGAGGAAAGTATAAATTCTCACCCTCTCTTTATTCATGAAAGTTGTTAGTTAGGTAGAAACGTTAGTTGTGATGTCGATGTAGTTATGTTGTTATTGTGGAAATGTGGAAACTAGGGTTTTGTAACGTTATGATGAGTCTAAGCTTGCATGGTGTTGGAATAAAATGTTTAAAGATGCCATTATGACGCCCAAAATAAGTTGGAATGAAAAAGTGTGAGGTTTTGATCAAACTAGAATTTGTGCTAGGGTTTGAAATTTGGAGTTGTGGAAAGATTTTAAGACATTTTTTTTAATGTGATCTAAGTAGTATAAATAATGGTTGGTGTTAGAATCTATGGAAAATATATAATATTTTTCGTATATTCCATAATTAGGTTGATATTGAAATATTCTCTATTTATGGGTTGATTGTAATCAAATATTGAGATTGTAATCAAATCAAAGAGATTTAATTACTAAACTTGTATGTAGACACTACCCTATTAATAGAGACCTTTGTATTGTAGACAAATGAAGTTAATGAGCACAATGTAGCCCTTAGGGGTATTCTTAGTGGTGGATGTAGGCATCTAACACCGAACCACCCGTAAGTTTTTTGTGTTCATTCTTTCTTTTGCTTCCGCTACAATATTCCACATCATCATTATTTCAACATGGTATTAAAGCTATATATTTAATACGGTATCAGAGAAACTTTCTTGTGGCCTCTAAAAACGTCATTGACGTTTTTCGGCATTCTCTCCGACGATCTCACTATTCTGATTGTCCGTGCATTGCCAAGCTCTCCATCTTTCTTGTCAGTCTCTTCCACGCCTTCAATGCAGCACAATTTGGAAAAATAATCTCAGAATCAAGCTTGCAAGGTATAGATCCATCGATTTGTTGAACACCCATCACCACCCGCAGCCGCACGTGCCTCCATGCGCCTCCTAAAGTTGCAGCAGTGTTATCCACGCGCCACCACGTCTACTTGATCAGCCAAGTTGCCAGATTGTTCCATAGATCCATCGCCGGTCATCCCATATCCGCCAAGAATGCCTCCATATCATGTCTGACGCACCTCCGCGCGCCGCCCAAAGTTTCGGTCGTTCCGCCTCTGCTGCTTTTGCCACAGGCCACCATCGTCGCCTAATTCTGACGGCAGGACCTCCACTCGATAGTGCTTCCTCCAGCAATTCTAGAACAGCCTTCACCGTTGCCATCGGAGCACCGATGCGCTGGTCAAAGTGACTACGCGTGGGCTTCACATGCACAGGCACCGCCGGCCCCTCTCGAGCGTGCACCACACGCGCTAGAAGACTTCCCTTCTTACTGCCAACCACGTGTCAACCTCTCAGAGAACCACGTCAACCTTAGCCATGTCATCTCACTGTGACATGTCAGCCCTAGTCACATGTGGGGTCATCTGCCAAGTCATTTCCTTGTTTGGTTGACTTTGACTTCTCTAGAGTTGACTGTTGACCATTGACTTTGACCAGTCTCAAAGTTGACCAGGTGTTTCCCTCTCATTTTTTCGTCCTAATTTCAAATTTGGGGTCTGTTTTTGCTTTTGGCATCTCTATATGGCACAAAATGAGATTCTTCAAAAAAAAATAAAATAAAGGTCCAAGTGACCACATCATGCGCGCCACGCGCCGATCAAATTTGGTGCGCCAATCTAATAACCGCCCAAGTGGGCTCATTTTTCATTTTTATTTTTGGCCCGTTATTGGCCCCTTTTGGATTTTGGCCCGTCGTCAGCCCTTGGCCTATTGTCGGCCCCTTTTGAAGTTTGGCTCATTGTCAACCTTGGACCATTGTCAGCCCCTTTTTTGGATTTTGACCTGTCGTTAGCCCTTTTTGAAGTTTGGTTCATTATCAGCCCTGGCCCATTGTCAGCCTCTTTTGGAGTTTTGGCTCGTTGTCGGCCCTTTTGCATCTGCATTCACCAGCCACCTGCTGTCGTCGCTGGCCGCCGTGCTAGCCTCTATCTCTTCTGACAGTCACCACCATCTATGGCTCGTTCCCGACCTCCGCCACTACCGTCATCATTGTTTCTGATTTCAAACTCAAGGTTCCAGAATATTCCACCTTGAGTTTGAAGAGGGATGTTAGAATAAATGGAAAATATATAATATTTTCTGTATATTCCATAATTAGGTTGATATTGAAATATTCTCTATTTATGGGGTTGATTGTAATCAAATATTGAGATAGTAATCAAATCAAGGAAATTTGATTACTAAACTTGTATGTAGATACTACCCTATAAATATGGACCTTTGTATTGTAGACAAATGAAGTTAATGAGCACAATGTAGCTCTTAGGGGTATTCTTAATGGTGGACGTAGGTGTCTAACACCGACCCACCCGTAAGTTCTTTGTGTTCATTCTTTCTCTTGTTTCTGTTACAATATTCCGCATCATCATTATTTCAATAGTTGGTATGATAAATGGCGAAAAACAAGGAATTTTAGGGTGTTTTCGGAATGGAGAAATTATAGCCAAAGCCCTTGTGGTCGATCAAGACTGGAGCTTGATCGATCGAACATGGGGAAGGACCTACTCGAAAACCTTGGGTGATCCTTTGGTCAATGGTTGAATCGACTAAGTTGGTTGACAGAAACTTCTCAGGGGTCGCACGGTCGAATAACAATTGACCAAGTCTGGGTAATTTTGCAAAAATAGGTTTTTTTTGGGAAGTTTTGTAACTTATGGTTTCTAAGGGTTCAAGAAAAGTCTTATGAGATTAGGAAGGGTTAGAATATGACGGATAATTGTAATACATATGAAAAGAATGATGGTTGCAAGGCGGAAGGACATAAACCTGAGTTTAGCAAAAGTTAGACCCAAAGGACCCTTGAACTACGACGCGTTTTGAGAAGACCTCCCATATTTGAAAAACTCTCAATTTCACTCATCGAACTTCCAATTTGATTCAATCTAGCTCCCTCCAACAACTTTTTCCGTTAAATCCTAACAAAACCACTAAAAAGACCAAATTACCCTTCAATTTGATCTTTTTAGTGGTTTTCGTTAAAAAAAAATTGAAAAAAAAAAAGAAGAAAAAAGGGTCACAAGGTGACTTATGGGTTAGCAGACCCATGGCTCGGTCCCTACCACGACCCGCTTGGGTCTATTGATCTCTATGGTATTTGGTTTTGAACTTGAGCCTAAATACTTTTTTAGTTCATGTGGTTAGGGCCGATATCAAATGGGTACCTCGATTTCAAAAAATCTCATAGGTGGTACATGTCGTAAACTTAAATACCAACTTTGTCATTCCATCCAAGTTCCATCCATTTTTTTAACGGAAATCCACGTTAACACACTTGAAAATGCAACACATGTCTCTTATGCCACATATTTAAGCCAACCCAACATATCATGGGTGGTACTTGTGGTATTTAAGCCACATTAGATGCTGAAAATATTAAAAGATTACCGAACTCAATTTATACTCAAACTAAAACAAGAACAAGATTAAAGCCATATTGATTAAAACCATTTATCATTTCTCCTCAAATTGATTAAAACCCATTAATCCCTTCTTCATCGCCAAGTACTTTTGTGAATGTGCCTACCTTAGAGTTTTCCCTAAGGGTGGCCACAACCCCTAGGGTTACTAGCCACACTACCCCCAGGTGGTTCTTCAGCCACAGTTTGGACCCATGGCTGCCTCCCCAAGGTAGTGCAACCATGGGTGGAAGGCAGGGCCGGCTCAGTGGCTAGGCCACTGAGGCGGTCGCCTAGGGCCCCGAGTTAGTAAGGTCCAAAATTTTTTTTAATAAGACCTAACAAATTTTTTAATAAGGCCTAAAAAAAATTTTAATTTTATTTTAACTTGAGGCCTAATTTTTTTTTTTTTTTTTTTTTTTTTTTAAATAAGGCCCAAAATTTTTTCCCATAAAAATTTAAGGCCTCTAAAATAAGGCCTTAATATAATAAGCCTATTGTAAAATAAGACCAATTAACCCAAAAAAAATATATGTCACATCAATTTTTTTGGACAACTAGTAATTAAAAGTTAAACTTAAAAGTCATGAAACAACAATAAGAATGAAAATAATAATAATATTATAAAAATATAATAATATTATTAAAATAAATATTATTTAATTAATATTTAAATACTAAAAAAAATAAAGTCCAACATCAAAAATTCGCCTAAGGCCCCCAAATATATTGAGCCGGCCCTGGTGGAAGGCTCACATTGGTGTTGACCATGATTCACAACCATAGTGGCTACACTATATGCATGGTGGTCCAACCACCATACAATTAACAAAAAAAAAAAAAAAAATACTATTCTTTTGCAATTTAAAAAATGTTTCATTGATCAGAAATACTTTTTGAATCACTGGGATCAACAAAATAATTTAATTCAATGAAAAACAAGTTTGAAAGAATAACATGTGTTCTGACTTGTATAGACTTGTATATACATTTTTTACATGTATAGCGATTATTTTAATTCAAATATGTTATATAACATGTGTTCTAACTTACATTTAATTCAATGAAATAAACTTGTATAGCGATTATTTTACTATCCAAATATGTTATATACATTTTACAACATGTTTCATAACCAAAGAAAGTTTTTTCTTTGGTTATCCATTAAAAATAATTAATACAAGTCTATGCATATTGTTAGAATTCAGAATTTCAGCCATGTTACATGTTTAAAACAATTGGAAAAAGCATTTAGAATCCAAACACTCGTCCATTTTTTTTTTTTTTTTTTTTAACATATTAACTACGTTTTTAACATGCCAAAACAATCTTTGAACATATAAGGCATGTTAAAACATGAACAAATGTTTCTTTACAACAACACTGTTTCAAATGCTACAATTTAATAAAATATTAAGCGTGCTTCAAACCACTTGATCCAATCAAGGTCGTACCATGATAATATACATGTTAAAGGACCAAGAACCGACGTAGTGGAAGACTTAGTAACAACAATCAGAAGCGTCTGCGTATTCTGACCAAAATATAAAACAAGCCTGCAAGCTTAAAAGAAAGATAAACTTCGTAGGGTGTTTAAGAAAATTTTTCTAATTTGATAATAATTCAATTGAGTCTAAGTTTTACATCAACGAACTTACATATATATAGAGGAGACTTATAGAGAAAGTAAACCTAATTTTAGTAGCAATAGTAAACCTAATTCAAATAAGGAAATGAAATAATTAAAGTAAATTTAATCCTAGTAATGAAAGGAAATAAAGTCATAATCAAATAAAATCTTAAACAAATAAAATCATAATCAAATAAAATAAAATCATAATCTAAAATAGAAAATCAAATATAATTGACAATCAGCTGGAATCATGATAAATCTTTCCTTTTGTACTTCCATTGTCTGAGAATGAGTAAAATTCTGATCAAGCGGTGCGCTCCAATATTATTTTTGATATTTTTCTTATTTTCGTTTTCACCAAAAATATGGGTAAATGCCACCCTACATCAGATACCCCCACTTGAAAAAAACTCATCTACGAATTTTCTTTGGGACATGGCAAGCGCAGCTCCTTCGAAGAAAGGTACTTTGAGAAATTTACGTAGATAGCTCCAGGACACGACTTTTCATTTTTGTTTCATTTTATAAAAAGTTTCTCCAATGATTTCTTATTGGATGTCATCTTCAACTTCACCGTTTTCTTCAAAGGAATAGTCATTGTTCTTTATTTCCTTTATGAAGTATGACCCCTAGCTGATTGAGCTACCTCTTGGGGATAGGATAAACCAACTTTTGTAGGCAACTTTACACCTTATTCTTAGGCTTAAAATATTGGGAATTGTGGAGATCATAGTTCATGTATCATTGTGGTTTGTTTTTTTTTTTTTTTTCTTAAAAAAAAAAAAAAACTGTAGTAATAATATGTGGAGGAAGGGTATGTAAATAAGCCAAAAGTGTAGTGGGGTGATAATGAGAAAAAGACTAGAAAGTTGAAACAAGGAGAAAGACCCCATAGCCACCATCTCACTCTCATAGAGGCCCTTTTCCTAGAAAGCCACTGTTTGGTTGCAGGATACAAAGAGAAACAACCCTAAGTAAGAGAAGATGCTTCATATGCCCTTCCACCAATGACATCACAATGACCCAATTCATTCACCCTCTTATTGGAACTTCTGCAAGAGACAATATTCGGCTGCATATCTTGCTTGTACTTGGATCATCATCATCATATAAATATTTGAGAGAGTTGTCATTTCTTGATCCATTATTGAATATTATAAATGGAATCAATGAGCAAGTTTAGCTGAGAGAGATGATCATGATGTTGTGCAATTGAGTGGTAGGTATGGGGTATAGGTTAGGCAACTTTAGCTCTCAAAGGAACCTAATTTCGTCCACTTCTTAGGGCAATAGACTTTAGGCATGGGGAAATTAGTTTATATTTCAAATCTTCAAAAATGGGTATAAAGTGACATACACATGCAAGTAGGTTAATTAAGTAAACCTAAAAGAGAAAAATCGAAAAAAAAAAAAAAATTATATTTTTATCTCATAATTATTTTCAGCTAACTATTAACCCAGTCCTTATTAAATAAATAAATAAAAAATAAAGAGTTGGTTGAAATTGTTAAATCAATATCGTTAAATAGTTGTGAGATAAAATTAAATGTAATTTATAGCATTACTCAAAATCTAAACATTCGGTATTTAAAGCGCCAAAATCATACCCAAGCAGAATAAATAAAGCTTCAAGCTTTGTCACCAAGATTCGCAAGTCATAATTGGCACACAAACAACCTCTAAGGTTAAGATCCATCCGACAACAATGAACAACAATAAAAAGAAAATAAATAAATAATTCACCACCTTAAAAGAAATTGGCATAAACAATATAGACATGGAAAGCCACTCACCCATCCAAGACAACCACCATGAGAAATATATGATCAATTTGCTTTAGTACCGTTCCGTCGAGATTGTGACCGTTTGGCTTTTGGCAGTCGTTAAAACCTTGTGTTGATTATGAACCAAATCTGTAGTATTAAATGTGACTATTTTTCCAAGATTTTTTTGGCAAAGTCAACATTGACATTATCATCTATATATAACTAATTTTCTAAACAAATGGTCAACAGTTTTTATTACACTCATTCTCCCTCTTAAATATTTTTAAGAGCATGTTTGGAAGTGCGTTAAGGAGGGCAAAAAAATATTTTTAATACTTGCACTTAAAAAAATGCTAAAATGCACTTTTTGGAAAAGTTTAAAATTGAAGTTTTTTTTTTTTTTTTTTTATAAAAGCTCTTTATGACTTCAAAATCTCTACTTTCCAACATAATTCCAAACATACTCTAAACGTAATTTGAAGAGAAAAAATTAAATGATTAAAATAATGATCTAAACTAGCCTATGCCCTTTTGTTATTGTGTTGCCCGAAACCTCACCTTCCACATTTTTTTCTTAATTGAATAAGGAGAAGTATTACAATGGAGGATCGTTCTCATTCCTGATCTGAACGGAAGAGAGAATAGAAAATTATGTAGAAATGCTTTCAAAATCAAGATGGGAAGCGATCTATTTAGTTAAAGCATGTGAACAAAACTTGGCACATTTAGATACTTTCAAAGCATTCCAGCGTTGAAGGGAGGATATGACTAAACTAATGTCAGAAATACAATGAGCAAAAATCCAAAAAGAAAATAAGGGATGGTTGTTAATCGACTAAACCTCACCTTCCACTTAATTGTTCTTGCTCTCTTTGTTGCCCTTTCTCAAATCTTGAAGGCTGGGGATGAGATGCTACATTCTAGAGCATTAGAGTTCCGCCCCAACATCAATCATATTGCGATATGTGTATCATCCCCATAATAAAAATTTTAAAAAGAAAAAATGACATAGCATCTTGGACAAGCAAATCTTCTGATCAGTGAAAATGGATAGCCTAATTATGTTTATGGCTAGAAATTACATTTTTAACTATCCCATAAGTATCCCAAAACATTTTGAAAATTGATTAAACAAAATAATTTTATTGTAAATTAAAATTAATAATGATAAATTAAAATTACAACCCTAACCTCAAGAATCCAATGGACCACTAAAAATGAATGATTGAGTAAAGGTAGGAGGATGTTGTAAAAACGGAAAGCACAAAAAGAATTAGTGGTCGTGGGGTCTTTAGCAATTGGACATGACATTTGTTATTGAGAGATGGTAAAGAAAAAGTTGGCCATCCTGAAGTGTTAAGAGCCGTATCAGACTTTGAAGGTGAGTGGAGAGATGGTGGTGATGGTGAGTGCATAATTGTGTCATCTCCTCCGATTGGATTGGACCAACCATATTCATCTCTATCCCCCTCTCCCCAACTTCTCTCTAAGGAGTTGAACCCATGCTTATCTCTATTATTCAAGTCCAAATCATACTTATCTAAACATGTTTTACTCTAAAACCATATGCTACACATACTCTCTAATCAAACGTTCACTCTCGGACGATGTGATGGTGAAAAGCATCATTACACTGTCACGATAGAGAGTCAACACTTTAGAATGAACGATTGGGAGCATCGCTAGCTCATTGCCTAGGAAAATTAGTCAATTGCCTTGTGCACCTAATTGCCTGAGGCTCTTTCATTAAGGTTCCAATTATTGTAAAAAAATAATTACAAAGAATTGAATCCTGAGAGAGAAAAATGGAAAATCACCTTAATGGCACCCCTAATGCAATAACTAAACTCAAAATTTTGTGTGAGTTTGAAAGCATATTTGGGCTTGTGTTTGAGAAATAGAATTTTTAAGTCAAAAAACACTTTTTGTCAAAAGCTTCATTTTTAAGCTTTTGTCAAAATTATGTTTTGGTCATTTTTGGGCTTTATAAACCCTTAAAAGCGCTTTCAATTTTTTTTACTAAAACAGACTTTTTGAGTATTAAACGCACTTTTAGGGTCCTTAAACATACACCCAAACAGGCCATAAAACCAACATGTCAACTAAAGTTCGTTCCCCAATTTTTTTTAGAATAAAGTAAATTTTATTTTGCCCAAGTTAAATTCTATATAAAAGAATTATATGTAGGGCTGTTAAGTGAGCGAAGCGTCTCGCGAGCAAGCTCGGGCTCGGCTCGTGCTCGACTCGAATATTAAATGAAGCGTTTCGTGAACACGAATCATGGCTCGAATATTAAATGAAGCTAGCTCAGCTCGACTCGACTCGGCTAAGCTCGTGAGCAGCTCGTATAAGGCTCGAATTGGTAGTTATTCACATAATTCCTCATATTAATATTAAAAATTGATGATTTTTTTTTTTTTTCTAATAGCATCATTTTATTATAAAATGATGCATATCCTTTCTCTTCGAAACCAAGTGCCTTGTTGTATTGACTTGAGCTCCATACTTCGTTAGCCAGGCTAAGCAAATGCTCATATGCAAACTGGCTTCTTGAGCCGTTTAAGAGTACTTGAAGTTTAAATTTATAATAAAAAAATAAATTAATAAATTAAATTAAATATAAGAGTCAGCTCGTGAACTGGCTCGGTTCAGCTCGATTTATTATGAGCTCGAGCTCGAGCTCTAGTAAAATTTAAACAAGCCGAGCCCAAATAAGGAAAGCTCGCTCAAGCTCGGCTCATTTACACCCCTAATTATATGTATCTCACCACAAAAATATGTCATCCATTGAAATTAAATATTTTTGGCAGTATAGATGAATTCTACATGTCATTTGGAAAAAATTAAGAGCAAAAAAAAAAGAAGAATAATTCTTGAATAAAATTAAAATTAATCAACATTTAAATATAAAAAAGTTTCACCTAAATTTATCTTCTTTAAACCTCAAAATCTATCTAATTAACTCTTCTTGAGAGTATTAAAATATAGAGTAATGTTAAAAGGAAGACTCATATTCTTATTGTGCCATCTCAAGATTGATGTATCTTTTAAAATTATCATTGAATTAAAATCCAATAGTGATTGTATTACAAATCTAATGATAATTTTAAAAGTCAAATCAATTTTGAGAGGAAAAAAAAATATACGAAGATATCATTTTACATTACTATCACCTCCCACCCTTTTTTTTATTTTTTATTTTTTATTATTATTATTTTTTTTTTTTGAATGTTACGGTTCCTCCTGGTGTTCTCGTGGTCCTAGGTGGATATTATTTTCGAAAAACCGGGTGAAACAAATAAGGATCACTTTTTTTTATTACTTTTTTAAAAAATAATATCCAAAAAAATAAAAATAAAAATAAAAAAACACTTAATATTCCCTTAAAAAAAAAAAAAAAAAAAAAAATCAACGGAAGGAATTGAAGTGGCATGAGTCACCAGGGCTTGCATTTTTCTCTATGTGGTCGGGGAAAGTTGAATCTTTCCGATTCAACCACAAACTTACTCTCCTTATTACGGTCGCTTAACATACTTCGATCAGTTCTATAATAAATAATGTATTTTTGTTTTTTTCTATTATCTTTCAATATATGAAATTAAAATATACTTATCTATTCAATTTTCATATTATCTTTAAATTTATTGTGTTTAATTTTAGATCCACATTTCTTGATTCATCTAAGAATATTATAGAAAAATATTTATTTTAATAAAATTTCATTTGGAGGCGCATAAATGAGTTGAAGAAAGTAATGATAGGATGAAATCCATTAAAAATAATATCATCAAGCCCACTTTAAAGTAAATACTCTAAATTATAAACTATTTGAAAGCAAGAAAATTCCTCACAAAAATGCCATCCAAAACAAAATCTACAATACATCTCCATTTGAGGGAAGATGGCCTCCAAAAAATTTGAAAACCCCCTTCTTCTCTATTAAAATATAAATATGATCCTTCAAAAATTTGAAAATCCCCCTTGTATTCTCTAAAAGTATGAATATGACACCTCTAAAAAATTGAAAAATATCCCAATACTTTATAAAAGAGTAGTGCTATATACTCATTTCTTATCTCTCTAGGCTGGTGTGGCAGTGTTGTTGAGCTATTGAGTTAGCCATTCGATCAACTTTTGTTAAAAAAATTTAAAAATTTAAGGACTGATGGGCACTACTACATTCGTAAAGTTGCATGAAAATACGATAAGAGCGAAGTATTTAGAATTACTCTTTATAAAATTTGAAAATATTCCATTTGACTCTTTCAAAATTTTAGAAAAATAAAAATAAGACTGATTAATTTCTTCAAAATTTTGAGAAAGAACCCCTTGAACTTCCATAATCCCCCCTCCCCTTACCCTCTCTACATATATTCCATTTGATTTTCCCAAAAACTTTAAGAAAACCCCCCATTGGCCCTACTAAAAGTCTAAAAAAACCTTTTTCATCCGTTCAAAAAGTTGTTAGAAACTAAAAGATTTCTCATCTCAAAACCGAAACATGAGAAGTTTCCTCCGTTCTTGCCTCAACTTTAATTTTATTTATTTTTATTTTTTTCCCCTTTGCCTTTTCTATTCTACACAATTTCCAAGTTATTTCCCAAGTCTCCTTCCTCCTCATTCTTGCAACAATATTGGTCTTCCAAATAAAAATTCTTGACATCCATCTCCTCAATATCAGTAAATGGTTATTTAATGGGTTAAAGTAGATAGATATTATAGCCCATTTCTATTAGAGCATTTCCAATGGAAGAGCCAAATGTTCCTTTTATCTAGAATAGCTCTTTAAATGTTAAAAAAACCTCCGACATTGGATGAGCCAAAAATATATGTAAAATAGATATTTGATTAGAAGAGCTAAAAAAAAAGTTAAATGTAGCAGCACTTTTTAAGGGAGCCATTTTATTTTTTAGTGTTTCTCTCTCCTGCTTTATCTTTTTTCCAAATCTTTTCCCACCTATTTTTTAGAAATATAGCTAATCGGATGTGTAGACACTTAAAAATGGCTTAGCTAAACTAAATAAAAGTGAGTTTTGAAGAGCCATTTTACATAAAAATATGGCTTTTCCATTGGGAATGCTCTTAGTAGGTTAGTTAGTTTGGCCTAGTAGTTGGTCCAAGTAGTTAGAGTGAAGTCTATATAAGACTCTTGAGAGAATTGTAAATGTATCAAAAAATTTGTAGAATGATCATTGTGAACGTTGGAGGTTTAAGCATCCTCGAAATGCTTAGTTTGTAGGAGACTCGCCATCTCGAATTTGCCATTTAATTCAATAAAGAAGAAGTTCTTTCTCATTCTTTCCTTATTTCCTTCTAATTTCTGTTCTTGAGTAGTTTTACTGTTACAGGTTAGGTTACTAATTCGTCTAAAATATTTTAGTAATTTTTTTTTTCTTAGGCAATAGTAAAAGTTCTGTGCAGGGAAAAATAAAATAAAAAAAGAGTACGTAATAGTAAAAGTAAAAGTAAAAAAATAATGTAGCATGTGGTTGGTTTTAGTGAGAGGGTGTGAATCCAGAATCCATTAGCAGGCCAGGCTTTGTTAGCATGGAATAATATCTGCTGGGCTGGCCTCAAATCCACGTGGCCCAATAATGGACTTCCAAGACCAATCCTATAAAACACTTATCATACCCTTGCGTACCTTGGCCTTCTCATTCATTTATTATCCTTAAACTATCACTCTCAAACTATAATATTGGTCTCCTCAAATTATCACTCTATTGCTAATGTCTTCTCAAATGATCAATTATGTCAATGTCTTCTTTAAACTACTAAAACAATGTCAATGTTCTCCAAATTATATTTATTATCATCTATTCCATATTTGATAAATGTTAGGGGTACTAAATGTTTTACTAAGAGATGAATACCAAGATTATGTAAAGCTTATTTATTGGAGATGACCAAAATAATCAATAAAGAAAAATGTTACCGGTACTAATGAATAAGCTCTACATCATTTTAGTACCCATATTTTTATATAAATCTAGTACCCACTAACTGTATCATTTCTCAAGGCCAAAAAGCGTGAGCTTTTCATAGTAGCGCCTTTAGTTAATATATATATAATAATAATAATAACTTTAAGGTATTTTTGAGAAAAAAAATGTAAAAATATCTAATTTAACACGTGATGGTATAGCATAGAAGGCCTCCATGTCACTTTTTAAAGTTTAAAGGTGTATTTGAATAAAAAAATAAAAAAAAGTTTAAAGACGTAATTGCAAATGGGTAAATAGTTAGGGGGGTTAAAATATTTTTTTTTGAAGAAACACAAACTATAATCTTGCATATATTGTTGTTATGACATTGTATAAAGCCAAGTAGTGTGTCGGTGTAAAAACATGTAAACTAGTAAGGTGGAATGTCACATTCAAATCACACACATACATACATACATACATACATATATATATATATATATATATGCAAGTCCACTAAAGGTAGGCCAGGCCGAGACAAAGTCGGCCCAAATTGAAGGCAGGACAATCTTTTCACCGAGGGTACAATAGTCCTTTGGTAAGTGAAGGAAACCCACATTCACTAATGAACGTGGGATGCGCCAAGCGCCCAAGCTAACACCCCACATTCACCAGAACGTGGCCCAGCTGTCAGCGCTAAACAGAGACACGTGTACTCGAGGATAACTGGGTACCCAATTCTAACACAAGTGTGGTTGAGCCACCCACTAACACACTCCACGATCTCATGATCGTGGAGTAACCCACAACCCACGATCCACTTCGCTAGCATTGTGCACGTGGATTCTCGAAAAAGTGGGGCCGAGAATTTTGGGACAACAACTGCTACCTGATGTCTATAAAAGGGAAGCTCCAAATCATTATTTGATAATCGCAATTCTCTCTTAAGCTCTCATTGCGCATTTGCTCTCCTTATCTCAAAACAAACACTGACTTAGGCATCGGAGCTATCCTCCACCAGCACACCCCCCTAACAGCTCTTATCCTATTTTCTTATTTTGCAGACCGACGACCCCTTGGACTTCGTGCCACGTCACTCCTTGGAAAATTGCCATCAACAGTTTGGCCCTGTCTATGGGAACTCGATTTTCATCAATTCTCAGTATTCAAAATCCGACATGGTGACTACACGTTGGCATCCCGAGCCAAATGTTCAAGCTGGCATTCCTGGAACATCAAATGATCCGAATGGTCGAATCGCTTCATTGGAAGGTCACATGAGGCGTATGACCGAGACCATGGATGCGCTGGAGAAGCAGAATGAAGATCTCGCTTCTCGACTCACTGCTAGAGAGGACCAAGAACATGAAGAGCGACACAGAGGGAAGCGAGCTGAAGGTCATGGAGATCACGAGAGTTCTGTTCAGGGTGGCCATGACACAACTATTCAAGGTGGAGAAGGATCTCATCCCGAGAGGTCTCATCACGAGAGATCTCGTTATGAAGATCTCATCACGAGAGATCTCACCACGAGAGGTCTCATCATGAGACTAGTGTGGATAGGGAAGTGAGAGATTTGAAGCAGAAATATGAGGAGATGGCCCGTCAGATGGCTAATGGAGAAGATCGATCTATGCAGAGGATCTGATGCAAAACACGAACTTGCCATTCATTGATCAGCTGATGAGGTATCCGCTTCCCGATAAGCTTTAAGTTACCCCGTGTCAACAAGTACGATGGCTGCGGAGATCTGACCGATCATATGGAGAGCTTCTGAGCCCACCTAATCCTCCATGACACTCCGACGAAATCGCATGCCGAGCCTTCCCTCTAACCTTGAACGGAGTTGCCAAAGAATGATTCGGGAGGCTGCCTCCCAAGTTTGTTGACAACTTCTATTCCCTTGGACGTCAGTTTTTAAGTCAATTTTTGGCGATCTGGAAGAGAAAGAAGTCCCCTACCTACTTGTTGTCCCTTGTGCAAGGGAAGAATGAGTCTTTGAAGGACTACATGATTAGGTTCAATCGGGAGAAGTTGAGTGTAGAAAGCCCGAAGGAAGAGACAGTGCTCTCAGCTTTGATGAATTGGATCAAAACCGAAGAGCCGCTGATGGCTGAGTTAGCCCGGAGACCTACGTTGGTAACTCTTTGTCAGTTTATGAACAAAGCTGAAGAGTTCATAAACCAGGACAAAACCATCGGAGCGCTGATGACTTTCCAAAGGGTAGAGCGGTTAGGGTGGAGCAAGCAGCAGCAAGGTAGCATCGGAGAGCTCCATGGAGAAGAGAAAGGAGGAGAGGAGCCCAAAGAGTTCGAGAAAAAAGGTAGAGCCCTTTCGCCAACGGGACCAGAGATTGACTCCTCTAAATACCAGTTTCACCGAGGTGTTCATGGAGATGAAGAGGGATCCCAATTTCAGATGACCAACGAAGATGAGGACTCCTCCGCATAGACACAATAACCAAAAGTTTTGCTACTACCATAACGACCATGGTCATCTGACCGAGGATTGCATATCCCTACGGATGGAGATTAAGAACTTCATCAAAAATGGCATATTGGTGAGGTTCTTGGCCGAAGAAAGAGAGAGGGGTAGGAACCCTCAGGAGCACTAGCCTCTACAGAGGGAGGCGAATAATGAAGGCCTTGAAATGAGATCAGATAAGAAGACGCGATACGCTGAGGAGAGATCAGGACAACCAACAAAATCCTCTGAATCAAGATGTGATAGGTGAAATCCACATGATTTTTGGGGGATTAGCTGGTGGAGGAGAGTCTAACTTTGCAAGGAAGGCTCACGCAAGAAAGGTGAACGGAGAAGAGGTTCTCCTTCTTGAAAGGCTCTCAAAGGCACAAAAGAAGGACCCGATGATTCTATAATTTTTGAAAGAAGATGCAGAGGGGTTGCAAGGCCCCACGATGACGCATTAGTAGTAATGGTGACGGTGGCTAACCATGGCATCCACCGGATTTTGGTTGACAATGGAAGCTCGACTGATATCTTATATTTGCCAGTTTTCAAATAGATGGGCATTGATCGGAAGAGAATCAAACCCTTTGGTTTGCCACTTGTTGGGTTTGCAGGAGAGCAAGTTCAACCCATGGGCCTGATTTTCCTTCCTGTTATAGCAGGAACAGCCCCCAAGCAAGCAACGGTATTGGTGGATTTCTTGGTGGTTGACCAACCATCTCCTTACCACACAATCATCGATCGACTGTCATTAAACAAGTTGAAAGGCTGAAACACCTGAAGATGAAGTTCCCAACGAACAAAGGACTCGGGGAAATCAAAAGAGATCAGGTTCCAGCAAGGAAGTGTTATAACACTTCATTGAAGAAACCCTTGGGATTTGCGCCCTTAACGATCAGTAATGTGGGCAAAAGAAATGAGGGTGAGCCAAAAGGTGAACCAGCCGAAAAGTTGGTAGAAGAAGTAGTGGGGGAAGGCAAAGTTGTGAAGATCAGCTCACAACTAACCCCAGAAGTCTGAGAAGGCCTCATCAGATTTCTTTGAGAGAATATGGAGGTGTTTGCGTGGACATAGGAAGACATGCCAGGGATTAGCCCCGAGGAGATTGTCCATCAGCTGAATGTGGACCCATTGATGAAGCCAGTGAAGAAAAAGAGAAGGAAGTTCACTCCCGAGCAAAACATGGCCATCGCTGAAGATTTGGAGAAGTTGCTCAAAGCTGGGTTCATCAGAGAGGTGTACTATCTCAATTGGTTGGCCAACGTAGTGTTGGCCAAGAAGTCCAACGGGAAATGAAGGATGTGAGTGGACTTCACCGATCTGAACAAGGCGTGCTCGAAGGATAGCTTTCCACTACTGCGAATTGATGCGTTAGTGGATTCAACAACTGGATATGGGCTGCTCAGCTTCATGGATGCTTTTTCTGGTTATAACCATATTTAGATGCATGGGGGTGACCGAGAGAAGACTGCATTCATCACGGACCGAGGCTAGTACTACTACAAAGTCATGCCATTCGGTTTGAAGAACTCTAGGGTCACTTATCAGAGACTGGTGAACAAGATGTTTCAAGAGCAGATCGGAAGGATCATGGAAGTCTATGTTGATGACATGCGAGTGTGTTACTGCTGGACCACCCATGATTTGCAAGAAACATTTAAGACGTTGAGGCAATACGGATGAAGGTTAATCCTGCAAAGTGCTCTTTTAGAGTCTCCTTAGGGAAATTCCTTGGTTATATGGTGTCCAACCGAGGAATCGAAGCCAACCCTGAAAATATCCAAGCAGTCCTGGACATGTAATCCTCGAAGAATACAAAGCAGCTTCAGCAACTGAAGGGAAGAATTGCAGCGCTGAATAGGTTCATTTCTCGGTCAACCGACAAATGCCTCCCGTTCTTTAAGATCTTAAGAAAGGCATTTGAGTGGTCCGAGGAATGTGAACAAGCGTCTGAGTAGCTGAAGAAGTACTTGGCTAGCCCACCTTTGTTGAGTCGAACTATTCTCGGAGAAACGCGGTATCTATACCTACCCGTATCCCCAACTACGGTTAGTGCAGCTTTGATCCGAGAAGAAGAAGGTGTCCAAAAGCTTGTGTATTTCATCAACGGAGCATTGAGGGGAGTTGAGGAAAGGTATGTGCAAATGGAGAAGCTTGCCTTCGCCTTTACCATTGCATCAAGAAAGCTTCGTCCATACTTTAAGACTCACTCAATCAAAGTCCTAACAGAGTATCCATTGAAGAAGGTGCTACGGAAGCTAAAGCTATCTGGCAGATTATCAAATTGGGCAATTGAACTCGAGGAGTTCGATATTGAGTTAGTCTCTCGGAATGCCATCAAGGGCCAAGCCATCACTGATTTTTTGATAGAATTCACTAATCTGCCAGAAGAACAAGAATGGTCAAGGGACGAAGTATGGGTGATCTACGTGGATGGATCATCCTCAAAGAAGAATGGTGGAGCAGGAGTGTTGTTAATCACACCAGATGGAGAAGAGTAGCGTAGTTCTTTGAAGATGGAGTTAAAAGCTACCAACAATGAAGCTGAGTATGAAGCAGTCTTGGCAGGACTTAGCTTGGTTCGGGAGATGGGAGCAGAATTTGTGGAGGTACGAAGCAACTTTCAAGTTATTGTCGGACACATCCAAGGAGAATTCGAAGCCAAAGGGGAGAAGATGAAGCTGTACTTATCTAAAGTACAAAAAATGCAGATTTTTTTCAAAAAAAATCTGCATAATCAAGATCCCAAGGTAAGAGAATGAAAGGGCAGATCGTTTGGCTAGGATGGGTTCAACAGCTGAGAATGGTATGGAAGAAACCGATGAACCAGTCCAAATTCTACTCCAGCTTGTTATAACTGAGGAGATAATGGTTTTAGCGATAGAGGTGATGCCTAAATGGGTAGAAGAGCTAGTAGAATATTTGGAGAAAGGCACTATTCCAACTGACAAGAAGAAAGCAGTCCAGCTGAGGACTAAGGCTGCTCAGTTTACCATGGTAAATGGAACCCTCTACAAGTGAGGTTTCAAGTTACCCCATCTCAAGTGTGTCTCTAAGGAGGAAGGCGATGACATCCTCCGAGAGATTCATGAAGGAATCTGCGGCAGTCATTTAGGAGCAAGAGTGTTGGCACACAAAGCTGTTCGAGCAGAGTTCTACTGGCCGAACATGAGTCAAGACTCGATGAAAATGGTCAGAAGTTGCGACAATTGCCAACGCTTTGCCAATGTTTCAAAGCAACCCCCCGAAAAGCTGAGCTCCATTTCCCTACCTTGGCCCTTCTCGCAATGTGGGGTGGATATAGTAGGACCGTTGCCCTGAGGAAAGGGGGCTGTTCGGTTGGCGGTGGTGGCTATCAATTACTTCACCAAATGGGCAGAAGTGGAAGCCTTGGTGAACATAACGGCCAAATGCATGGAGTGATTCCTCTGGAAAAATGTCATTTGTCGGTATGGCATTCCACATGCATTCGTCACGGAAAATGGAAAGAAATTCTACTATGATTCATTCCGAGAATGGTGTGCAAAGCTCCATATTAGGAACTACTTCTCATCCCTGGGACATCCCCAATCGAATGGGCAAGTCGAAGCCACCAACAAAACCATCTTCAAGATTCTGAAGAAGAAGCTTGGTGAGTGCAAAGGAGAGTGTGCTGATGATCTCCCGAAAGTTCTATGGGCATACCAAACTACAAAGAGGACTCCAACCGAAGGGACACCTTATGCTCTAGCCTTTGGGACTGAAGCAGTCATCCTAGCCGAGGTTGGATTGGGAAGCTTTTGAATGGAAACCTTTGAGCCAGAATGCAACGATGAAGGCATCGGGCTGCACCTTGACTTGCTACAGGAGAAACGGGATCAGGCCCAAGTAACAATGGCAGCATACTAAGAGAAGGTAGCTCGGTACTTCAAATAGAAGGTCAAGCACCAAAGCTTTAAGTTGGGAGACTTTGTTTTGTGAAAAGTCACCATCGCCACCAAGGACCCAGCCGAGGGGAAGCTAGCATCAAATTGGGAAGGATCTTACAAGATAGGTTGATGCCATAGAGCGGGAGCCTATCATCTTGAAGATGGAGAGGGAAAAGCACTCCTGAGGCCTTGGAATGTCGAGCATCTGAAGAAGTATTTTGTTTGATTGTTGTAATTTCACCAAGAAGATCCATGTTTTGTTTCAGTTGTAAAAGCATACCATCAATAAATAAATCTTTTGAAATTGCAGTGTCAAACAATATCCTCGGGAAATATAGCCGTAGAGGTACTTTCCCGAGACCAAGTGTTCGTAAATATTGTAAAGGCGCTTTTCGAACTTAACCCACAAAATAATGAACAGCTTCAAGAAAGCCCATTCTAAGGTTAAAATACCTTGGTGAAACATAGCCATTAAGGCGCTTTCATCAAGGCCCACTTATGTGTCAAATTATATTAACTCGCAAGTGCACGAATCGTTTGTAGAAATAGGGTGTCCAAATGCGAGGTCAATCCCTCAGAGAATTGTATTATTGAAAACAAATTTAAATTTGAAGTAATTAAACCCTAACCTAGTTCCAATTTTTTAGAAATTTTTGTTTGAATGAAAAACCAAAAGCATAAACAAATTAAAGTGAATGAAATCTAATGATGAAGCACTGGGGTTTCGGAATCCGCACTCACAAATTCATAGCAACATAGTTCCATGATCTATAATATTGTCCAAAGTTCTCATAAATAAATCATAGGTTTGCTTTACTAGTTCTTCAAATAAATAATCAAAACATCCCATGTATCCATTCATAACCCAAATCACAAAAGAAATCTAATATCAATTAAATCATCTACTGTATCCGTAAATCACGAGAAGATATCCAATATTCATCAAAACATTAATTGTATCCAGAGAATAAATTACAAGGGAAATCCAATTTTTAGCAAATAAAACCAAGCAATCAATTGTATTGAATTATCTTAAGTCATCAAGTGTATCCTTGACTCACAAAAGATAACCAAGAATCATTCAATCCAATTGATTAGAAGCAAAACAATAGGGCAATTAAAGCACTAAATTGGAAAACATTACATACATGAAACAAAGTTGCTAATCATAAGTGAGGCTTCATCTTCAACCTTAGTTGAGGTTTAGGCTCTCATTTTATTGAAAGACAAAACAAAATTGATTGAATTCATAATGAAAATTGAGTAATTGCAAGTTATGAAATCATAAAATTGAGATCCAAAAGCTAGAAAACCCTAGAACTCTCTTCTTTATCCTCTGGAATTTCGTACTTAGAAAACCCTAGAACTCTCTTCTTGCTCCTCTAGAATTTCGTACTTCGTAACCTTCTTAAACTAGTATGATAATTATTTATTTATATGCCTAAAACTAGGGTTTACAAGTTGATTAGAATAAAACTCCTTGCCAGATCACACAAGTGTGCTCGATCGCACACCTTGCTGCTTAGGCATGCGCGCGCGATGTGCTTTGGATTGGGCACATCTACACTCGATCGTGGTTGTGTTAGAGGCTCGAGCGCATGTGCTCTCGAGCGTAGTGTTCTGCGCTCGATCGTAGGCCAGTTGGCAACTTCTCCCCTAAATGTGCAACTTTCGCATAAATTCCGCGGTTTTCCCTTAGCAACCTATTAAACACTAAAAACACAAAACTAACCCACAACATTAGATAATAACACAACTAAAGGATTAACAAAAGTAAATTAAGGAGTCCAAATATGCAATATTTGGTACACATCAAACACCTCCAAACTTAACTTTTGCTAGTCCCTTAGCAAAAAAAAAAAACGAAAAATAAAATGAAAGCAATAAACATAAGTCCTCTTTCGCGGGAGAGACAATTGCATTTAGTATATGCAACAAGCCTTTGAAACCCCTAGGCATCCCTAGTGGATGAGTGAAGTCTTGTGAGGGTTTAACAGGAATAATGCCCACAAATATTCAAATACTATGCTGTCAACAAGAAATAAGTTTCACACAAACCATGGTTCTTATTCATGAGCAAGCTTAAAAAGACAAACACCATCATCACAATCAACAGGAAATCCTGCATCCGTTTTCTTGCTGCTCACATTTATTGGCTAAGCCGTATCTTGCTAGGTGGGACCGATAATCAATTACTCACAAATGGACAATTTAGACATCATATATTTTGAAAAGTGTAAAGTGAAATTAGCATTCAATCATGAAGCTTTCAGAGTAAACTGAAGACAAGTTCCATAAAATTTGTAAGAATCCCTAACAGATGAAACAACTAAGGCAAGATATGCATTTCTTTTTTTTCATTTACAGGCTCTGCAATGTCTAACTCCATGAAGCTTTCTAATTGACCCATGTAACAAGTATTAGGCCAATGACTCCCAAGCCAAATGGCTTTAGGACACTAGATGTAGAACATCCCTAAGGGCCTATTAACTTAAGTCAAAAAGGCTACAAAGCCAGACTAGCCATATCATAAATCAACTTTGAACTTCACACCTTTTGACGTGAACACTCAATGTTTAATGAGGCAAGAGATCCGATTACTCAACGAAAAACTCAACATGATCTTTCTTCACTTTTTCCTTTTTTATTTTTTATTTTTTATATCTTGCAAGCCAAGGTTCATCAATAGGTCATCCAACAAATCTCAAAAGGAACATGCTTAAGCTTAAACATCATGCCTTACAGAAAACATGCTAATGTGCTCATAAAAAAAATTTATCTCAAAACATATAAAATCTCTTTTACCCAAAAATAAGTCAAAGAACTTAGACTCCTAATGACATAATGATGATGTCCAACCCTTTCAACTAGCCAATGAAATGAAACCACAGTTACAGTTTAACTCAAACTTGACAACAACATAGCACACAAAGGAAAACAAAAAAAATGAAAGAAAAATGGACAGTGGTTTTCCATACCCCAACACTTGAATCACACATTGCCCTCAATGTGTGCAGAAATACAATACCAAGAGGTGAAGAGAACTGGAGTGAGCAGAGAGACGTCCCCCAAACTTACTCGTGAAAACACCCATCTTGAAAAACACAACAACAAAAATAATCACAAAGAAAACAAAAACAAATGACAAAAAACAAAAAATAAAAGGAAAGAGGGGTGCCTCCCAAAAGCGCTAAGTTTACAGTCTTCAGCCAAACTTTTCACCGCAGATGATTAAGTAGAAGACGTAGGGTCCTCCAAGGGCAATTCCTCAATCTGCGGAATCTCTAGTTCCCGGAACGGCTTCAACTGCTCATCATTGACCTTAAGAGTACTTCCATTCTTTGGATCCTCGATCTCAATGGCTCCATGAGTAGAAACTGTAAGCACTATGAATGGTCCAGGCCATCGGGATTTGAGCTTCCCTAAAAATAGATGCAGACGTGAGTTGTAAAGGAGGACTTTCTGACCAACTTCAAATGATCTTCTCAAAATGTTTTGGTCATGAGTCTTCTTTATCTGAGCTTTGTACTACTTGGCATAGTCGTAGGCATCATTCATTAATTCTTGTAATTCATCGAGCTGTAGCTTCCTTTGATTGCCAGCCTTGGTGAGACTGAAATTCAGCTACTTGATAACCCAATAAGCTCGGTGCTCCAATTTGAAAGGAAGGTGGCAAGCCTTGCCATACACGAGTCGGTAGGGAGACATGCCAATTGGAGTCTTGAATGCAGTCCAGTATGCCCATAAAGCGTCATTGAGTCGAAGAGACCAATCTTTCCTTGTCGGGTTCACCATCTTCTCTAATATCCTTTTGATTTCTCTGTTGGATATTTTAACCTGCCTACTTGTCTGAGGATGGTAGGGAGTTGCAAATTATGAGTGATGCCATATTTCTTCATGAGTTGCTCAAAAAATCGGTTGCAAAAATGCTTCTCCCCATCACTATGATGGCACATGGTGTCCCAAAACATGCGAACACATTTTCCTTTAGAAATTGCAGCACGACTCTATGATCATTAGTCTTGCATGCAATGGCCTCCACCCACTTGGAAATGTAATCCACTGCCACAAGGATAAAGTGGTACCCATAAGAATTAGGGAAGGGTCCCATGAAGTCGATGCCTTAAACACCAAAAAGCTCAACAATAAGGATCGGATTCAGTGGCATCATATTCCTTCTTCCAACACTCCCCAACTTTTGACATCTCACACATGCTGAATAGTAGGCATGGGCATCACGAAATATGGAGGGCCAATAGAATCCACTTTGAAGAATCTTCGTTGTGGTCTTTTTAGAAATGAAGTGGCCTCTACATGCATGATCATGACAAAAAGAGAGGACATTTTGGTGGTCACTCTCAGGAATGCATCTCCTTGTAATCTGATTTGGGCAATATTTGAACAGGTAAGGATCATTGCAAAAAGAAGTACTTCACCCTCGCCAAGAATTTTGATTTGTATTGCTTGGTCCAATGTGATTGCATTTGAGTAGTGACAAGATAATTTACAATGTCTGCGAACCACGATGCAGGAGTCTGAGAGATGTGCATAACTTGTTCATTAGGGAACGTTTTAGCAATAGGCAGTGCATCTTCATTGAAGTCCACAACCAGCCTGGATAAGTTGTTAGCTACCACATTCTCGGAACCCTTCTTGTCCCGAATTTCAATATCAAACTCCTGCAGCAACAGAATCCACCAAATGAGACGAGATTTAGCATCTTTCTTTGACAAAAGATACTTTAGAGCAGCATGATCCGAGTAGACCAAGACCTTAGGTCCTAGCAAGTAAGATCTAAACTTATCCAAAGCAAAAACTACAACCAACATCTCATTTTTAGTGGTAGAGTAGTTGAGTGGTATGTCATTCAAGGTCTTGTTGGCATAGTAGATGACATGAGGAAACTTCTCCATTCTCTGCCCCAACATGGCTCCCAGAGCATAATCGGAAGCATCACACATTATCTCGAACAGCACTCCCCAATTAGGTGGCTGAATGATTGGTGTGGAGGTTAAGTTCTTCTTCAGAACCTCAAAGGTTGTTTGGCATTTGTCATTGAAATCAGAAGTAGCATCTTTTGCAAGCAAGTTGCACAAACGTCTGGCAATCTTGCTGAAGTCCTTGGTGAATCTTTTGTAGAACCTAGCATGTCCTAGAAAAGACCCAATCTCTTTAATCATCCTTGGGGGTGGAAGGTTGGAGATCAGATCGACCGTAGCCTTGTCAACCTCGATTCCTCTATGGGAAATAACATGCCCCAAAACAATTCCTTGTTTCACTATGAAGTGGCATTTCTCCCAATTCAAAACCAAATTCTTCTCCTTATACCGTACCGACATCAAAGTGAGATGATGCACACACTCCCCAAATGAAGAACCAAAGACTAAGAAGTCATCCATGAATACCTCCAGCTGACGTTCAACCATATCTAAGAAGATGTTGATCATGCACCGCTAAAAAGTAGCAAGTGCATTGCACAACCCGAAAGGCATACAACGATAAGCAAATGTACCGAGAGGACAAGTGAATGTGGTCTTCTCTTGATCTTTGGGATCTAGCGGGACTGGATTGTAGCCAGAGCAGCCATCAAGGAAGTAGTAGTAATCATGGCCAACCAATCTCTCCACCATCTGATCAATGAAAGGTGGAGGAAAGTGATCTTTTCTTGTAACAGCATTTAGCTTCCTATAGTCGATGCACACTCTCCATCCCGACTAGACACGAGTTGGGACCAACTCATTGTCTTTGTTCTTAATAATTGTAATCCCCACCTTCTTGGGCATCACATGGATGGGACTCACCCATTTGCTGTCAAAGATTGGGTATATGATTCCCTCATTTAGAAGTTTGATCACCTCGGCTCGCACTACCTCTTGCATTGCCGGATTCAACCGTCTCTGCGGCTCATGACAGGTTTTAGCATTTTCTTCTAAGTGAATCTTGTGCATCACCACTGCAGGATTGATTCCCTTTATGTCTCCAATAGACCACCCTATGGCTTCTCTATGTTTTCTCAACACATCCAACAACTCTTGTTCTTGAGTTTCATCCAGATCACCAGCAATGATTACTGGCAGAGATTCAGTGGAATCCAAATATTTATACTTCAGGTTGTCTGGTAGAGGCTTCAACTCCCGCTTGATAGGTTCAGCGCCGATGAAGATGGATCAGTGGGTTCCCCCATATCAGTCTCTATCCCAGAAGTTGAGTCCAACAAAGCGTCAGCTTGCTCCAGTAATGTGTCCAGGTCAATGTCACCTCCAAATGCAATAAGGCATTCTCCCACGGGGTCTTCAATAGTCGGTTCATTGACATTCTCCTCCACTATCTCCTCAATTAAGCATGTACTTCTGACCTCGTGCTCAAATGGCTGCCTGCTGATATCGAAGATATTTAGCTCCAATGTCATGTTTCCAAAGGATATCTTCATGAGTCCAGTCCTACAGTTGATTAGGGCATTAGCTGTAGCTAAAAGGGGTTGCCCTAATATGATTGGAATTTGGAGCTCCACATTTATAACAGGTTCTGTATCTAAGACATTGAAGTCCACAGGGTAGTAGAACTTATCAACTTTGATTAGATCATCTTCAACAATTCCCCTTGAAACCTTCACAGTTATGTCAGCCAACTGAAGTATAATCGAAGTGGGTTTTAGCTCACCCAATCCCGGTTGAACATAGACTGAATATGGCAGGAGATTTACACTAGCCCCCATATCCAACAGAGCTCTATTAACTCGGTTGTCACCAATCATGCAAGCAATTGTAGGACATCCAGGGTCCTAGTACTTGACAGGGATCTTGTATTGTCAAATAGAGCTGACCTACTTTGTCAGGAAAGCTTTCTTGGGGACATTCATCTTCCTTTTTATGGTAACCAAATCTTTCAGAAATTTGGAGTAAGAAGGCACTTGCTGGATGGTATTTAGGAATGAAATGTTGATCTGCACCTGCTTGAACACTTCTAGAATGTCGTCAAACTTTGAGCATTTCTTTGGAGCTATCAGTCGCTCTGGATATGGAGCTTTAGGAATACCTCCCTGCAAATATTCTCAGCACTTAGAATGACAGTGTCCTATCCAGCATCTTCTGCAAGCTTGTCCAGGCTTTCCTCCTCTTTTGTAGCCTTAATGGCCTCTTCAAGTGTGGCCACTTGATTATCCACTTGTTTTCTTGACCTCAGAGTGGTGATGGTTTGCACATGCTCCTAACCATGAGTAGAGGCGGAGGAACTTCCAATAACGAACTGTCATTTTGGGTTAGGCACAGATTGACTTGGGAACTTTCCTCTTTCTCTTTCCCCCACTTGATTGGCTAGCTGGCCAATTTGCCCTTCCATCTTTGATATAGCTTGATGAGTGAGGTTCTTTGAGTCCCTGAACTCATTCTTAAGTTCTTAAGCTCATGTACAGCCTGGTCGGTTGACTGTAAGAAATGGTTAGCTGTCTACATGAATGCTTTAAGCGTGTCTTCCAATGATAACTATGATGCAGGTTGTGGCACTTGAGTGGTGGACTGATAGGCGGACGGTTGAGCTTGTTGAGATGGCCGAAACTGATTTTGAGCTTGAGTAAAGGTACCTCCCTAGTTTAGTGGCTGATTCTGCTTCCAAAAGAAATTTGGGTGATTCCGCCACCCTAGATTGTAAGTCTCAAAAAATGGTTCATTTGTGGGTTTTCTGTACTCATTGAAGGAATTGACTTGCTCCGTTGGGTACTCAGCAACTGTTGACAAAGATGGGTAGTTTTGAGTGAAGTGCATTGGGTTGGCACATAACCCGCATACGTCAACTTGGTAAGTATCCATTGCATTCACTGGTTTGTTTAAGGCCATAGCGTCAAGCTGACGCCTGAGATCCTTAAGTTCCCCCCTTATGTCAGCATCATTCTTCACCTCATAGAGGCCTCCTGTCTTAGGAGCTGCAAGTTGTCTACCCCCACTATCTTGAAAATCCCATTGTTGTGCACCTTCGGACAGTTCATCCAAAGTTTTATAGGCTTCATCCTTCGTAAAATTTAAGAATTCTCCACCATTCATAGACTTAAGCAGGTTACACTCTGTTTGAGTCCCTTGTAGAAATATTGAACGATCCTCTCATTCTCAAAACCGTGGGGTGGGCACTTCGTAGTCAGCACTTTAAACTTCTCCCAGCTATCACTGAATTTCTCTCCCTTTTTTTGCCTGAAGTTGGTGATCTGTTGACAAAGATCATTGATTTTGGAGATTAGAAAGTATTTGTTGTAGAATTTGCTCTGCAACATTTCCTAAGAAGTGATGGATCTAGGCCTCTTGGAGTGTAACCCGGTTTTTGCCCTATCATGTAGGGAAAAAGGAAATAGCCGAAGACGCACCGACTCCTTTGAGAAATTTTGTAATTTAATCAAGTCACACATCTCCAAGAAAGTCCTCACATGAAAACAAATTGAAAATCTAAAGTAATTAAACCTTAACCTAGTTCCAATTTTTAAGAGATTTTTGTTTGAATGAAAAATCAAAACCATAAAAAAATTAAAGTGAATGAAATCTAATGAAAGCACTAGGGTTTTAGAATCCGCACTCACAAATTCATAGCGACATAGTTCCATGATCTATAATATTTTTCGAAGTTCTCACAAATAAATCTTAGGTTTGTTTTACTATTGCTTCAAATAAATAATCAAAACATCCCATGTATCCATTCATAAACCAAATCACAAAAAAAATCTAATATCAATTAAATCATCTACTGTATCCGTAAATCACAAGAAGATGTCCAATATTTATCAAAACATCAATTGTATCCAGAGAATAAATCACAAGGGAAGCCCAATTTTTAGCAAATAAAACCAAGCAATCAATTGTATTGAATTATCTTAAATCATCAAGTGTATCCTTGAATAACAAAAGATATCCAAGAATCATTCAATCCAATTGATTAGAAGCAAAACAATAGGGCAATTAAAGCATTAAATTGGGAAACATTACATACATGAAACATAGTTGCTAATCATAAGTGAGGCTTCATCTTCAACCTTAGTTGAGGGTTTAGCCTATCATTTTATTGAAAGACGAAACAAAATTGATTGAATTCATAATGAAAATTGAGTACTTACAACTTATGAAATCACAAAGTTGAGATCCAAAAGTTAGAAAACTCTAGATCTCTCTTCTTTCTCGTTTGGAATTTCGTACTTCATAGCCTTCTTAAACTAGTCTGATAATTATCTATTTATAGGCCTAGTTTTACAAGTTAAATTTGAATAAAACACGCTGGCAGATCGGACAGGTGTGCTCGATCGCACACTTGGTGTGCTCGAGCGCACTCGAGCACATAAGTTTCCCTTGTCGTGCAAGCATGCGCGCGCGATTTGCTTTGGATTGGGCGCATCTGTGCTCGATCGTGGTTGCACTGGGCTCGATCGTAGGCCTGATGGATGCTTCTCCCCAAAATGTGCAACTTTCGCATAAATCCCGCGGTTTTCCCTTAGCAACCTATAAAATACTAAAACAAAAAACTAACCCAGAACATCAAATAATAACATAGCTAAAGGATTAACAAAAGTAATTAAGGGGTCCAAATATGCAATATTTTGCACACATCACCCACGTTTGAGAAAAATAGCCGTAAAGGCGCTTTCCAAACTTATCCCAACTAAAGAATTAGAAGCCTCTGAAGAAGGCTAAAACACCTCAAAGAAATATAGCCATTGAGGCACTTTCCCGAGGATAATGTTCGAGAAATATTGCCGTAAGGGCGCTTTCCAAGCTTAACCCATCTAAAGAACAAAAGGCCTCTAAAGAATGATCGTTCTAAGGTTAAAATACCCCAGAGAAATATAGCCATTGAGGCACTTTCCCGAGGATAAAAGTTCAAGAAATATAGCCGTTAAGACACTTTTTGAAATTAGCCCATTTTAAGAATGAAAAGCCTCAGTAGAAGGCTCATTCTAAGGCTAAACACTCGGTGAAATACAACTGTAAGGGTGCTTTCCTGAGGCCAAGCATTCAGCCAAGCATTCAAAAAATTAAACTTTTCAAGTTTATTTTTAAAGATTGCAAAAAGAAAGAGGAAGACAAGCAAGGCAAGGCTAAAAAGGAACTTTTCATCAATAGTTTCTCAAAATAGTACAATGATAAGTGCTAAAATATTCATATTTTCAGCCCTTAACTTACATGTTTTAATCCTTTGGTTTTGGTTAATTAGGCCATTTTAATTCCTTTTTGTGTTTTTCATACTTTTATAGGCTTTTGGAAGGAAATGAAGTAAAACTAGGTGATTTGGGCTCAAAAAGAGAAGATGGAGAAAATTGGAGCTCCCTGACACTGCGATCAATCACAGGGTACCTGTGATCGAGCGCAGTGCCCGAGAGGACACAACACAAAGCAAGCTAGGAGCGATCGAGCGCATGCCAAAAGAAGGATCGATCGCAGACCTGCGATCGAGCGCACACGGGCTGCGATCGATCGCACCCTTGCACAGGAGACACATCAAGTGGCAGCCAAAGTGTCACTCTTTCCATATTAGGGTTTTCCATCTCCCAATTGTAATAGGTCTCAAAACCTTACGAAATCCCTAGGTTTACTACTTTGTCTAGGACTTCTAAAACCTATAAATAGACCCTTAAGCCTTTAGAATTAAGAGGCTTGAGGAGGAGAAGAAGAGGAGCTCTTGAAGTTCAAGTCTCGGGTTTATTCTTTTCTTTTCTTTTATGAAGATGTTTAACATCAACTCTATGTGTAGCTAATTTACTTAGTAGGGTTAGATTGAAGCCCTAGTTATGTTAAATTTATATTTCAATATTGGCACCTTTGTGAAGATCTTGTTGTGCTATTTAACTTGATTAATACCTACTTGCATGAATTCCTCATATGTGTGTGCCTGATCAACATATGCATGTGGTATGGACTAGTTAGTTAGATCAATTTGGATGACCGAGTCCTGGGTTTAACATAAGTAACAAAAGAATCCACACCACAATTCTTGGGTTAATCAACATGGGGAACCGGGAGTATACACCCATGCCCTAGGCCTCGTGTGTTTGTCGATTTCCATAGAACATATGCTTTTCTATAGAACAACTTAGTATATACCATGCTAAATCCTTTAGGAAAGAAAAGAGTTAGAGTATACACCCATGCCTAACTCGTTGCTTAGGGAAATCTATAGCTTAAGGAGTATACACCCATGCCCTTAGATTGGCAAACATTAGATATGCATAACACGATCAAAGCATTGGCATATTGTTATATTAGTTGAATATAATTAGTGGTGGATATCAAAACCCTACATTTTTATTATTATCAACTCCATCTCTATTTTACTTAAGGAATTTATTTTTAAACGGAAATTCAGAAATTCTTGTGGGAATGATCCTGTACTTGCACCCTATACTACTATGTTGACCTTGTGCACTTACAGGTAAAACGTACAATTATTGACCTATTAATTTAGGTAGATATTTGCACAACATACAATAGTTCATTTGTTCTCAGGCTTTGGAACCCTTACACTACCCGAAGCTACACTTTGCTTTGAAGCGTTCTCGGTGGGCTTATAGCCGAACTCAGTAATGCCTGGAGCATCTGGCATTTGCTCTTGGCCAAGACGAACAAGCTCTTCAATAGCCTCAGCTTCAGGAGGACAGGATTCGGGTTCAATGGTGTTTAGATTAATAAAGCATGATGAGTTAAAGGCCAGATTCTACAAGGTCTCGAAACCCACGGTTTATCCTCGAGCCCAACCTTGATCTCAGATCCAAAATCCAAAGGAAAACTGTTTGAAGTAATTCTGAGCCTTATCCTTGGCATGGCGTAGTTGCCTCTTCACATGCTTAAATTTGGCCTTGAAACCCTTTGCCCTCGTCTCAGCAGCCTTCTGCTTTGACTCCTCGGCCTTTAATCGTTGAACCAAGGCTTCATCTTGGGCTCCTTGATGTTGTTCTAGCAACACAGTACACAGAAGATCAACCTCGATGAACTTCTCTTCCAGGCAGCTTTAGATCCTCCTTAACAATGGAGTGATCCCTCTTCAAGTTTCCCATAATTTTCCTTAAGGGCCTTCAGTTTAGCTTCCAAACCCAGAATCCGAGAGTTAGCTTCGGTGTTGGCCTCGGTGGCTTGGGTGGCTTTGGCTTGCAACAAAGACTACTGTTGACCCACGAGGAGAAGGTCATTGTTCTGCTGAGCCATGAGTTCTCTCAACTTGGGGTTCTTAGCCTCGGACTCCTCTAGTTTCTTCTTCAACTCCTCAGTCTCCGAAGTCGAGCCTTGAAGAAGTTTCTTGAAGTCACAGTATAGGCATATCTTCTTCATGAAACTCTGTAAAAGAGAAACATAATGAGTGAAGTTATGAGAAGGTTACAGAAAAAAAAAAAAATGACAAACCGAAGAAAGGAGAAAGAAACACTTATGATAATTTGGTAGAAGATCATCCGCTCCATTAATTCCCTAGGAGACTAGTCACCAATACCCGTTAGGTGATCCAAGGGAATCAAGCCCACTAAGGTGCTGAAAGGATTCTCCAGCAAATCCTTGCCCAAATCAGAGAGGGGCCTCCCAATCGTCCAGCTAACCGTATGGGTTCCTTCGAGGAATTAGCTGGTTGGGAAGCCTCGGTAGTATGATCCTTGGTTTGACTCAGCACTTCCCTAGCTTGAAGATTAACCTCGATTTCTCGAGGCAATTTTCAGGAGCAAGATCCGACCTTGGTTTCACGAAGCATTTTAGGAGGCATCTCCTCGGTTTCTTCAGCAACCTCGGCATCCATGGTCTTAGAATCAATTTCAGCATTGTCAACCACAGACACCACTGAGGGACTTCCAGACTTGGCCTCCTTTGGAATCAGCATGGCCGCACCATCGCTCTCGACAATCTCTATAACGACAGTCTCCTCCGCCAAGGCTTTAGAGTGTCAAGGTATGTGAGCAGCGACTTCCTCTAGGAGGCGCTCCACGTGGCCTAGGGACTCCTCATTTGAGCAAAAAATTGAGGGAGTTAGGGGCTCCCTAGGAACCTCAGAAATGGGCATGGCAGCAATTGGCTGAACTTCTAGCGGCCTTGCATAGCTATATCCGAGGGCGTTCTCGAAGTCCCCCAGCAAACGAACCCTCTATTTGGAGGGAAAGTTTTTCTTCGAGTCACCAATGACCTCGGTGAACATGCCCAGGAAGGTGGGAGGCTTACTCGACCCCGAACTAGCTTTGGATCTCTCGGACTTTTTCCACTTCAAAGGTGGGACATCCGGATCCTCGGGTTCATCCACTAGCCTCAGCGGAGTTGGAAAGGCTTGGTGTTTGACCGGTGCAGGAATTCTTGGGGAAGCTTCGGTCACCTTCCTTTTGCCCTTCTCTGTGGTAGACTTCCTAGAAGGCTTGTCGACCTTGTCTTTGCCTCTTCTGGCAACATCTCCCCTCGGAGGCTCCACCACTTTCTCAACTCTCCTCGGAGCCTCGGCAACTATCCTCCTCGAAGCCTCGGGAGCTACCCTATTCCTCGATGGAGTGGCGCTACCCGACCCTCCAGCTGGGGGGTACACCAAGTATTTCTCCAAGTTGACCGTGGTGGCCAGGACATCAAAGTCCATTAACTTCTCGTTTTTCCTCGCCCGAACGAATTCTAGGATCGTTTCAACTCGATCCTCTTCCTCCTCGGTCAAGACAAGATCCTCTTGTCCTGCTAAGAATTATTGTCAGCCGAAGATTTACTTGTTAAAAAAAAAAAAAATTACCTTCAGCTGAAGGAACCTTTATTTCCCGAGGTACCTTCAGACCTTCTACACCCTCTGAAGGTGAAAACTCCTAGTGCCCCGAAGCATAGAAGAAGGAATTCTACCACTTCTTGTTGCTAGAGAAGGTGGTTCGTAAGTGGATGCACTTCACCTTCTTTCTGACTTGGAAGGTGAAGAGTACATCGGATCAAGGATTCTTGGTGAGCCAATACACCTTCAGAAACTCCCGAACAGTTTGGGAGTGTTTCTCCCCAAGAACGCGTGGCCATAGGACCACGAAGGCACAAAAGTACCTCGAACCGTTCGGCACAATCTGATGAGGAGCCAGGTTGAGATAATTGAGTAATTCTCGAATAATTCTCGGGAAAGGAAGCTTGAAACCAGTTCTAAACATGGCTTTGTAGAGGTATACCTCGTCCTCCTCGGTACCTCCACTGCCTCGGTTTGCTCTTCATCAAAGTGCAAACTGACCGATTGAGGAATGAAGCAAGACCTTCTAATCCGAGATTCATCGGCTTTCATTAGGCTGGCTTTCCACAGAGCCAGACATAAGTTCCCCAGACCGTTGGAGTCCCATCCTTCATTGCGACCGATGAGGTAAAGAAACTCGGGAAATAAAGATCGAGGAATGCACGGGTAATCACTTTGAATTTGTAAGTGGGTCACGCTTAACCGAAGATGATCAACCGTGGGTTCAATGAGAGGAAGAATGAAATTTAGGTAGTCAAGAACTGGGCTAGTTAAATCGACGAAAGGATCGGTAGATGGCACCGATCTGACCGAGACTCTGATGAATACCATTCTCAAAAAGTAGTATTGATGGAAATGGTTAGAGTGGAAGCAAGCCAGGGAGAAAGAAAGGAGTTGCAGAAAGCTTAGGAAGGACGAAAATGGAGAGCTCTGAGAAGGCAAGAGTTTTCTAAAAGTGAAATGAAGAAATGAGGAGGAAGGTGCGTTTTATAAAGGGTTTTGCAAAATACACTCGAGTAGAAAGAGAAAGGGGCGGCAGTGAGCATTAAAACCCCAGGGTTCTAAGGTTCCTCGAGAAGGGGCGTGCCTCGATCCACTAAAACCACCTGAAAGCCGACTCGTGGTGGACACGCAAGCTGTCCATCACTCGGGAAGACCAACGGTCTCGAAGATCGTTGACTTGGGAAGACCAACAGCCTCCAGACTATTAGCTTGGGAAGTTCAATAGGGAAAATTTTCCCTCGAAAAATTATTTCAAATTTTGGAAGACCAATCAAAGAAAATCCTCATCCTAAGGTTTGGTCGGTAACCGATCCATTTTGAAGAACAAGAAATTTTCATATTCACTCGGACAAGGAAATTGGAGGTAATTGTTGGGTAATAGATTGGCCACTTTAAAGCCCAACAGGCTTCTAGGCCCAGTCCAGTATGCAAGTCCACTAAAGGCAGGCCAGGCCGAGACATAGGCGGCCCAGACCGAGGGCAGGACAGTCTTTTCACCGAGGGTACAATAGTCCTTCGGCAAGTGAAGGAAACCCACGTTTACTAATGAACGTGGGATGCGCCTAGTGCCCAAGCTAAAGCCCCACATTCACCAGAACGAGGCCAAACTGTTAGTGCCAAACCGAGACACGTGTACCCGTGGATAACTCAGGTACCCACATCCAACACAAGCGTGGCCGAGCCACCCACTAACATACTCCACGATCTCATGATCGTGGAGTAACCCTCAACCCACGATCCACTTTGCCAGCATTGCGCATGTGGATCCTCGGGAACGTGGGGCCAAGAATTCCAGGACGACAACTGCTACCTGATGTTTATAAAAGGGAAGCTCCAAATCATTATTTGATAATCACAATTCTCTCTCAAGTTCTCATTGTGCATTTGCTCTCCTTATCTCAAAACAAACACTGACTTAGTCATTGGAGCTATCCCCACCGGCACACCCCGGCAATTCTTATCATATTTTCTTATTTTGCAGATAGACGACCTCTCGGATTTCGTGCCATGTCACTCCTCGAAAAACTGTCATCAACAATATATATATATATATATATATATATATATAGAATTAAATTTTCCAAAGTAGTGCCAACATTAATAATAAACAAAAAATGGTGATCATTTGATCATTTACGGGGTTTCGACAAGTGTGTAAGGTCAAATGATCACCATTTTTTGTTTATTATTAATGTTGGCACTACTTTGGAAAATTTAAGTCTAAAACGTCATTGAGGTCGAACTCAATTTCAAAATTGTTTTGTATTCTTAAAAAGTAGTGTCTTTTAGACTTTTAGTGATATAGACTGTACATATTGACTAGTTTTCAAGCCGGTATTATCACAAAAGGCCCTCTCATGTTGTACTGCTTCAAATGGGTTTTCAAGGTAACCAATTGGCTTATCTCACATGTTTTATACATTTAAAAAAGAGAAATCTTTTGATGTTTTTGGAGTGTCGGTATAAGTCTTGGAATGGGTTTTATTCCCATTACTGTCATTAGTATTCAAGGGTAGCTCAATTAGTTAGGTGATTATGTCTTATGAAGTAGAAGTCACTAATTCGAATTCCTCTCTCCTTCCTCTGGTGTGGATATGTCAATAATAATAATAATAATAATAATAATAATAGTAATAATAATAATAATTTCCTTTGAATAATGCTACTCATCATCCCATTTATTATGCACATTTTATATTAATTGATGTGCCATATTTTAAGTAAAATTTTTGAAGTGATTGGTATAAAAAGTCATTTAAAACATGCATAAAATGAGTCCTATGATAAATGAAGGTGAAGAATACCATTACTCTTTTCAGTTTTCTTTTGATTGAGGTGTAAAAATTGGAGGTTCAATGTTTCATTATTATTTTATTTATGTTAGGCATTATCGCAATTCTTTTTGAATGTAAATCCATATCTACAGAAAATTATGGAGTTATCTCTTCACCATTGCATAGTATATAATGTTAATATGGGGAATGTTCTGTTTTCTCAAAAACATGTGAGAGAAATAAGGGTCAGTTTATTTTTTGCTATTTTTTTTTTTAAAATAATATTCACCTAGGATAAGGAGGACACTAGAAACACCTAGTATTTCCCTTTTAAATATTAAAGTGGTACTGATTTCATGGACTCTACTAAGTAAGAGATTTATTATCTTTATTTTCTTTTGTAGAAGTTCAACTCAAGCCCATTAAAGATTTCTTAAAAAAAAAAAAAATCTTTAATTAGAAGTTCAAAGTTAATAGAGATGAAACGAACCCTAAATCAAGTGAATTTCAAGCATTTAAGAGAATTCAAGGGCCAAGATCATAAGAGAAAGCTCTTTGGAAAGTTGAGCAAACAAAATCCTACCAGCCCTAATAAATCGTGTTGTCATGCTAGAGGGAAGATCTTCATTCAAATATATATATGATCAATTTGGAAAAAAAAACCTGTACAGTGAAAGATTGACAACGGTTGAATTGAACAAATTGATTTTGCAGATTGTTATATATATATATATATATATATATATATATTCTTGATTCATTGTGATTTCCAAAATACATTAAATTAATACTGCTTGGAAAATCTCAGTGATATGACAGAATGAGTAGATGGTTGTTTAATTTTAGTCGTACATCAATTATTGAAATTCCTTTTTATGTGAAATGATTGTTTTGTTTAACTGCTTGATTTTTCAGTTAGATAGAATCATATTTATTTGATGAATCTTAGAAACCTTTCTTTTTTTATTTTTTTTAATCAATTTCCTTCTCGATTACATATATATAATTTTCTTTTCTCGATTAATAATTTTAGTTTTTATTACGGAAGTTCATAGCTGTGGATTCAACTCTGTTAAGCACTAAAATCCAGCATAATTTTACCTCCAACTATGCATTGTTCAATAATTGAGATTTCATTTTATTAATCTAATAAATAAAAATGGACAAATATTTTATATAACAACTTTGAGTCTTAAAATTATAAACTGAAAATAAGACAAAGCACGACGACAGATGATCATAAATGGAGAAAAGCGGTCTAGTTAGGCACCCTTATTTTCTATGAACTCAAAACTTATTTTAACACTCGAGAAAAGCGGTCTTAGATACTTCGGAAAATGGAGAAAAAGGTGGGCACAATTAAATGCATAAGACCTCAGTAATGCTCCTCTTTATGCTCATTTTGTATTGTATGATGTGTTGTATTTATGTACACCACTTAAAAAAGTTATATATTACTTAAAATATGCAACACCAATTAATGTGAATAATAACGGAGTCTTTTTTACTGGGGCGTGGTGTAAAACTTTTCTTTACAGTCTTCAATATAAATTTGACACACTAAGTAAAAATATCAACTATAATAAAAACAAAAATATTGTATCTTTAATTCAAATCAATCACATAAACTTTTTCAGTTGTTATAATCCAATGCCCACTACTTGCTAGTAGTTTTATCAATAGGTATTTTTGTATATAAAGTATTTTCTCAAGAGAATAAACATGAAGATGACGTGGATTAAATGAAATCTTACCAAAAGCACTATATATGATTCGTGAAAAGAGGAAATACCCAGGAGGGAGGGATTGGAAAATTGTAAAGAGGGAAACGTAGGTGATGACGTGGGAAATGGCAGCCATGGTGAAAAGTTGTTCTACAATAAATACCCTTCAATTCACTCCCCACGAGAAAGCTTTCACGCCCATCACTCCCACGAGAAATCTTTGTTCGATTATATTGTGGGTTGGCAATTGGCAAGGCGATGGAAGGCATATGTAAAGCAATGCATGGGGTGAAGGCTGGGATGTTAATGGTGGTGGTTCAATTTGCATTTGCTGGGGTCAATGTGTTCTACAAACTGGCCTCCAATGATGGAATGAGCTTGAGGGTTGTTATCGCCTACCGCTTCATTTTCGGAACCGTTTTCGTTCTTCCAATCGCTCTGGTTTTCGAGAGGTACATATTCACGCTACTCTTTCATCTCTTTTTCAATCATGTATAGTTTTTCCATTTATGTTTAATTCATATACGTAAACAGGAAAAAAAGGCCGAAGCTGAGTTGGGTAGTGCTCTTCCAAGCATTTTTGTGTGGGCTATTTGGGTAAGTTTGCATAATAATTCTCCGATTCATTATGAGCAATATAAGTGACACCGGTAGCTAATTCATTGCAGGGGATCATTAGCTCAAAACTTGTATATTGAGAGCCTATACCTAACGTCGGTAACATTTGCTTCGGCCCTCACTAATCTAATTCCGGCCATTACCTTCATCCTCGCAGTCTTGTTCGGGTACCTCTCTCTCTTTCTCGCTCGCTCGTTCTCATAAATTTAAAATGTTGTTTAATTAATTAATACATTCATTGAGTGGAAAATGGTTAATTGTGAAAAAAAAAAAAAAAAAATTGTGAACAGGCTAGAGAAGCTGAATGTGGGGACAAGAGTAGGGAAGGCAAAAGTGTTGGGAACATTAATTGGAATAGGTGGGGCGATGGTGTTGACTTTCTATAAAGGCGCAGAAATTGAGATTTGGTCTTCTCATGTTAACCTTTTGCATCACCCACAAAATCAAACTCACCCTAAAGGATCCGAAAATCACGTTTTGGGTTGTTTATTGGCAGTAGGAAGTTGTTCCTCTTTTGCCCTCTGGTTAATCATTCAGGTGGGTTATACAAATCTTTTTCTTTTTTCTTTTTTCTTTTTTCCAAATTCACTTTCTTGTGTCAAATTTATGATTTTCTGTTGAAATTTGTGGGAAAAACTAAAATATGGGAATGATAGCAGAAGCAAGATAGAGAAAAGATGGACAAAGAATTTACGAGTGGCTTGATGTTAGACATTTACGTTCACCACTTTGAATAGCCTCTAGGACTACATTGTGCTCTCGTTAACTTGATTGTTTATATCCCTATTTATTGTTGTATAAGACGACCTATACAATTAAACTTAAATTGACTATACAATGAAATATAAATTAATGATAATAACTTTTAAGGAACTTGACACAAATAAAGTTTTTTGTGCCTTTCATTAAGAATATGACACATCGGCGTAGAACAATAAAAGTGAATGGATAAAGATTTAGTAATTTTAAACCACTCACTTTTGTTGTTACATGTTGATAAGCTAGCTAGGCACAAAAGACTTAATTTGTGTCAAATCCCTATAAAAGTTATTCTTTAAATCAATATAAAATCAAAATATATTTTATTCAAGAAAAATGGGTCCCAAGTGAATTAGTGGCAGTTATAAGTTAGATAATTGTATGATAAAAATATAGTATTTAGGTGATTTGTTTGATTGGAGCATTGTTTTAGTTTGCATTTTGTGTGAAAAGAGTACTAAATGAATGGTAGAAAACATACAGACTAAAATGAGTGAGAAATATCCATGTCAATTCTCAAGCACAGCTCTGATGTGTGTGATGGGAGCAATCCAAGCTGTTGTTTTTGCTCTTTGCATGGAGAGGGATTGGAGTCAGTGGAGGCTAGGGTGGAACATCAGGCTTCTTACAGTGTCTTATACAGTACGTACTCTTTTTCTTTCTCTTTTTTTTTTTTTATTTTTTTTTATTTTTTTATTTATTTTTATTTCTTGGACTTCAATTAAATGTGTTGTAGGGAGTAGTGGGTTCAGGATTAATGGTGACTTTGATTGCGTGGTGCGTACGCATGAGAGGCCCTTTGTTTGTCTCGGTCTTCAACCCTCTAATGCTCGTTTTAGTTGCCATCATGGGCTCTTTGCTACTCGACGAAAAGTTGCACCTTGGAAGGTATATATATATCACTTCTTTTTAACCAACTATTGAATCAACAAGACATAATTATGATTTGGTGTTTAAAATGACAGCATATTAGGAGCCGCGTTGATTGTTTGCGGGTTATACGTGGTGCTGTGGGGTAAAGGCAAGGAGATGAAGAAGAATACACAACCTGAACCACCACCCTCAAACACCTCCCCAGACTCCTCTGAGTTGGTCGATATTGCTATCCACCCTCCAACGGAACTAAACGTCATCGTTTCTGCAACTACGACTGCTAGACCACTTCACCTCTCAGGCTCTCATGATGCCCCGGCCAAAATTTAGTTTGAATCTTGTACATTTTTAGTTAAATTGCACCATTTTTGTCATCTTAACATTCATTAGTGCTGGCCTCTAGAGAAGATGTACCTGATGAGGATAAGAAACAACATCGATGATCCTTCTGATAAACATAAACACCCATTGTGATAATGTTTTGTAGCGGTTAAGTTATCATATGTACAACATGTGTTGATAAGGTTGTAAACATTATGATTGAATGAACAACATTGATCCCTGATTCTGGCGGAGTTAGTCATGTGTTTTTTTTAGAAAGTCTCATCTTATTCATTTCTGATGAAATAATCTAGAGCATTAAACCATAAATAGAAAGAGCAATTTGCTCTAAAAGTACAATATCCTCGATACTACTAGAGATGATCTCCTCCATCCAAATTCTATGAGTTATTACATTTACCACCACCTTTGTAAGTCCATGAGCCGCCGCATTCGCTCCTCGTTTTACATGTTCGACATTCCATCTTCTGAAAATAGGTAGCACAATATGAATGTCTTCCATTATATGTTCCTAACGACACCACTGTGGTCCATTAGCTTCGATTGCTTGGACGACTTGCTTAGAATCTCCTTCCAATATAATCTCCTGTAGCCGCATATCACGGCAGAATTCCACCGCACATAATGCCCCCATTACTTCTACAATTACTGGGTTGGGGCAGCCTTCCTGGGTTTGGCTTAAAGCTGCTATGGCCTTCCCCATATAGTCCCTGACAATAACTCCCACACCTATTTGTTTATGCTCAGTCTTCAAAGTCACGTCCCAGTTTGCTTTATACTTGCCACAGGGAGAAGCGAGGCATCCAAGTTATCACGTTGTCAACTGCTGTGCAAGGGTCAAACTGTTAGGAAACTAATCCTATTTCCCGAGACCCGTGAGATGCGAAAATTAAGAAGAATGCAGAATAACAAAGATTAGGCAATCATACAGGACACAAAGATTTTAAGTGGTTCGGTCTAACCAGCTTGCATCCACAGTCAGTGACAACCCGGAGAAAAATCCACTATCAAAAAATGAGTACAAGAGAGTAACAGGGAGATAAAATCACTCAAACCCAAAGCCCCAAATACACCCAATTCTCACTTTGCCAAAAGGAGAATAATAACAAAAGGAAAAAGGAAAAAAAAAAAAAAAAAAAAAACTCTCTTTGATTCTCTAACTTTTCTCTATTGTTGGGACACCAAAACACAAAGCAATTTTTACTTTGTTTTGCTCTACTGCCGCACAACACCTTGCCTTTATATAAATGCACATAGTCAGTGATGAGTACCAAATATTGTATATTTGGGCCCCTTAACTTAAGTTTGTTAATCTCTTAGTTGTGTTAATTTATGATGTTTTTGGTTAGTTTTGGCGTTTTAGTGATTTGCAGGTCGTTAAGAGGAAAATGCGGCTTTAAGTTGATATTTGCAACTCATTCCATAAATTCTGAGGCTTAAGACACTTCATGGAGCATTGGCAGCAAATAAGATCGAGCGATGATCCGCACCCGACGAGTCCCACTAAAAAGGTCATATCTAGAGTTATATAGCTCGGATTGAGGTGATCTTGTGTCATTGGAAAGCTAACTCAAAGATCTACAAAGTCATTTTTCACAAGAGTGGGTTAATTCCAACTGAAAGTGCGCTCGAGCGCACGTTTATTGCGATCGAGCGCACTCGCGCCCTGTGCAATAGGAAATTTGTTGCACAAGTGCGATCAAGCGCACTCCGCCTTCTTGGCAGTGCTGAAACCCTAAAATTAACTTATAAATATTATTCTTTTTCATTGTAAACGGACAGAGACGCCCTGGGGGCGCCATTCTTGGTCATTTTTCGTGTTTTCTGGGTTTTTCTAGCTTGAAACTCGAATTCTTTTGTAAGTTTTTAATTTTAATGAAGTAATTTAGTTTCTTTATGATTTCTTTTGTCATTAGAGGCTAAATCGTGAAAACGTATGTTCGCTTCAATTCAATTGTGTGACAAAATTGTGATTGATTGTTGTTTATAAATCGTGAAAACGTTGGATATTCGTTGTGTTTCATCCAACGGATACATCAAATGATTTGATTGAGACTTATATCCATTGTGATTTATGGATACAGTAGATGATTTGATCTCAATTGAATATTCGTTGTGATTTGTAATAGAGATGGATTCATCGCATGATTCAATTGGTTTATAAAAAAACAATAGAACATATATAGGGTTTAATTCTTTGTCGGATGCATGAATGAAAACATGAGAATGTATGCTTTGATTTGGTGAGCTGAATTCTAAAACCTTAGTCATTTATGTTTTGATTATTTTTATTTTATTTAGTTTATGTTTGTTTATTTTCAAAATCAAAATCATTCGGAACTAGGTTAAGATATAATTGATTTAGATAGAAATGAAATTTCACAAACATAATTCCCTGTGGATCGACCTCGCACTTGCACACACACTATATTGCACACGATTCGTGCGCTTGCGAGTACAATTAAATTTGCACATCAAATTTTGGCGCCATTGCCGGGGAGTTGTCTGTTTTTGTGAAAATTGATTTTTGTTTAAATTGATTTTATTTTTCTACTAGTTATTTTCTTTTTACAATTTGTTTATTTTTCTTTTTCTTTTTCTTTTATCTTTATTTGCTTCTGTTTACAATTACTAAAAAAAAAAAACAAAAAAGAGAAAAAGTTGTGTTTTTTTGTTTCTGTCGCATTTCTGTCGAAGGAACTAGTCCCTACCAAAGCGCTCGATCGCACATCACCTGCGCTCGAGTGCATTCGAGCCTAACGCAGCAAGCATCCCGCGTGCCGGCAATCAACGCTTCCGCAAGTGCGTGCGAGCGCACACCCTGCGCCCATCTACGCTCGATTGCACATCACCTGCGCTCGAGCGCACCTCTGCAGACTGCATCCAAACGAGCCAGAACCTAAAATTTTGTCAAACTTATGTTTGGTCCGTTTTGTGAGTTTTTGAGTCTTTTGTTTTTTTTTTTTGGTATTTCTATTTAGTTTTGTGTTTTTGTGTTAGTTTTCATTTTTGTTTATTTTCTTTTCTTTTCTTTAAAAAAAAAAATAATAATTTTGGTTACTGTTTCATGTGGAGGTGTGTTTTGTTTTAAAGAGTGAGGGTAAGCATGAATTTTCTATTTGGTAATTTTAATGCTACTCCTAGTTATAGGACACCCATTCTTACCAACTTCCCTCACTATTTCTACCCACATAGACCATGTTCATACTGCTCCAGCCCTTATCATAGTTCAGGTAATTGTCCATCCTAGAGACAATTTTCCAATTTTTCATATGAGCATATGAACACAAATTTCTCTAGTTCGAGGTCTGAATCAACTTACAATTTCTACACCCCAGATTGGAACAACCATTCTGATTTCTCGTGGCATGCTCATGCCACGGAAAATTATGCTCCCCAATTTGATGAAGTGCACCATCCTGAATATCCGCAGTTCGACAACCAATCCTATACCCCTTCACCCTGCAATTATACTCCACAAGATTTATCATTGGAAAACACCCTCAAAGCGTTCATATAGTGTAATGGCCAAACCTTGCAAGAGCTTAAAAAGGCCACCATGGTCAACTACCAAGCCATAAATGAAGTGAAGAATGCAGCCATGGCCAACACTCAAGCAATTGAAAAGTTGGAAAGACAGCTTGGTCATTTAGTTGCTGAACTCACCAGAATAGAGGAAGAAGAGCTTCAAAGTCAGTTGATGGCTGAAAGGCACTACATGATTGATGAGGATGATTCCAGCAATCCTTATCGTGAGCATGTCCAAGCCACCACCCCAATTGGGAAAGAGAAAATTGTTGAGGAGACTGTTGATGATCCAAGTCTGGAGGACCCATTGGGAAAGTGCTTTGCTCGATTTGGATGTGACTTAGACCTTGACAAGTTACTTGAGCAAGCTGATGCCTTATTGGACTCTACTCCTAAGATGCGAACTAAAAATGGGGAAACCACTGAAATATCATCTAAATCATCTTCATCAACATCTAAGCCTTTCATTATGGATAACAATGAAGAGGAAGAGAAAGAGGAGCACTTGGAGCAAGTTGAGCACTGAGAGCAAATTAAGCCCCCAAATCTGTCCACTGACAAGGAAGTGAGTACTGAAGCTCACTCCTTTGTCACAATCCCTCTTGAGACACTTCATGAACCCCAAGCTCCACTTATTCAATGTCTCAAAGAGCCATTTTATGCTAAGACTCTCAAGGATCTTTGCAAACAAGTGAGCAGACCTAGGAACCATCGTCCCAAAAAGATCCTTCAGAGCAAGCAAGTTGGCTACATAAGATGGCGAAACATCCTTCCAGAGGGATATCAAATTCTTAAGAAGAAAGGGTGGAAGGGATTGGTCGGACATCCAAATGATCGGGGAAAGCACTGTAAAATTTCTTCCCCATTTTAATTTCTGCACATTTTCTTTCTTTCTTATTTTTATTTTATTTTGTTTCATTTTCTTTTTGTTTCTATCAGCAATTAATCTTTTGATATTTGTTTCTATGAGGAAATATTGCTGTTAGATTTTGACAGGTGTTTTGGTGTTTAGGTTTGGGGGACGCCCTGACCTTTGCACACTCGAGTTTCCTCATCCCATGGTATTGTATCTCTTGCCACATTGGGGACAATGTGTCATTTAAGTTTGGGGGTGTGGAAAAACACATTGTCTTTTTGTTTGTTTGTGTCTTTTTGTTTGTTTTTATCTGTTTGTTTTGTTTTTTTTTAAAAAATCTGCTATGTTGTTGATTGGGCATGAGTTACATCATAACTGTGGTTTGCATGTCATTAGTGTGTTTAACTTTTTGAACACTGCATGTCAATAGAAATCTGAGTCATTTGACTCATTTGGTGGATTAGAGAGACTTCACATGTCTGAGTTGAATCACAAGCACACTAGCATAAAGTTTGTGAGGTATGAGATTTGGATTGATTAGGGTGTGCCTTGCGATTTGTAGGATGAAGTGTTGATGAAACCTTGGCTTGAGTATATAAAAAAATAAAAAAGGTGTCATCATCAGTTTGAGCTTTTCATTGAATAACCGGACCTCATGCCTCACTAAGCATTGAGTGTTCGCGTAAAAAGATGAGAAATTCAATTTGGTTCATTGTATAGCTAGTTTGGCTTCGTAGCCTTTTTGACTAGAGTAATTAAGCCATAGGGATGTTTTACATCTAGTGCCCTAAAACCATCTGGTTTGGGAGTTATTGGCCCAATACTCATTACATAGGTCAATTAGAAAGCTTAAGGGAGCCGCACATTGCATAGCCTACACAAAAAAATAAAAAGAATAATATATATATATATATATATATATAAAATGCATGTCTTGATCTAAGCCTTTGGTGTTTTCATCTGTGTTAATTCCTATGAATTATGAGGTACACCAAACTTTGAGAAAAATTGAAGCCTCTTAACTTTGTGTTAGTTTCACTTTGCACCTATTAAAGCTTGTGTTGTCTGAAATTTCCACCTTTGAGTTGAATGATTTGTGGTTGGCTTGATGATTTGATTGTGGTGTTCACTTTGTTAAACCTACTCATGATGTGAGAATCATGTGTTTGTGTGGAAATTGTGTTTGTCAATGACATAGCACTGACAATGTTTGTGGGTATCATTCCTATTAAACCCTCACGAGACTTCACTTGTCCACTAGGGATGTCTAGGGGTTTAAAAGACTTGTTGCATATGCTAAATGCAATCGTCTCTCCCACGACAGCGAACTTATGTTTCTTGTTTTTATTTTTTATTTTTTTGCTAAGGGACTAGCAAAATGTAAGTTTGGGGGTATTTGATGAGTGCCAATATTGTATATTTGGGCCCTTTAACTTATGTTTGTTAATCTCTTAGCTGTGTTAATTTCTGATGTTTTTGGTTAGTTTTGGTGTTTTAGTGATTTGCAGGTCGTTAAGAGGAAAATGCGGCTTTAACATGATATTTGCAACTCATTTCATTAATTCTGGGGCTTAAGACACTTCATGGAGCATTGGCAGCAAATTGGGATCGAGCGATGATTCGCACCCGACGAGTCCCACTAAAAAGGTCATATCTAGAGTTATATACCTCGGATTGAGGTGATCTTGGTGTCATTGGAAAGCTAACTAAAAGATCTACAAAGTTATGTTTCACAAGAGTGGGTTAATTCCAACTGAAGGTGCACTCCAGCGCACGTTTAGTGCGATCGAGCGCACTCGCGCCCTGTGCAGCAGGAAACTTGTTGCACGAGTGCGATCGAGCGCACTCGGCCGACTTGGCAGTGCTAAAACCCTAAAATTAGCTTATAAATATAATTCTTTTTCATTGTAAATGGACAGAGACAAGCCGGGGGCGCTGTTCTTGGTCGTTTTTCGTGTTTTCTGGGCTTTTCTAGCTTGAAACTCGAATTCTTTTGTAAGTTTTTAATTTTAATGAAGTAATTTAGTTTCTTTATAATTTCTTTTGTCATGAAAGGCTAAATCTTCAACTAAGGTTGAAGATGAAGCCTCGCCATTGATTAGTTTTATATTTTTATGTTTCGTTCATACAAATTCGTCATTTAATGTAATGTATGTTCGCTTCAATTCAATTGTGTGACAAAATTGTGATTGATTGTTGTTTATAAATCGTGAAAACGTTGGATATTCATTGTGTTTCATCCAACGGATACATCGAATGATTTGATTGAGACTTATATCCATTGTGATTTACGGATACAGTGGATGATTTGATCTCAATTGGATATTCGTTGTGATTTGTAAAAAAGATGGATTCATCAAATGATTCAATTGGTTTATAAAAAAAAAATAGAACACATATAGGGTTTAATTGTTTGTCGGATGCATGAATGAAAACATGAGAATGTATGCTTTGATTTGGTGAGGTGAATTCTAAAACCTTAGTCATTTATCTTTTGATTATTTTTATTTTATTTAGTTTATGTTTGTTTATTTTCAAAATCAAAATCATTCGGAACTAGGTTAAGATATAATTGATTTAGATAGAAATTAAATTTCACAAACGCAATTCCCTGTGAATCGACCTCGCACTTGCACACACGCTATATTGCACACGACTTGTGCGCTTGCGAGTACAATTAAATTTGTACATCAGTCTTCTACTTTCTCCTAGTAAAAGTCCAACACGGACACATGGAACCCACTACTGTGTAGGACAACTACTCCAACTCCAACTAGGAGAAGGAATTCCAAAACCTTGTAGAACACAACAAAACCGGTTGGGTCCCACCCACTAGATTGAAGGCACACTTTCTCAACAATCTCCCACTTGACTTGAAACCCACCAAGTTGCAACATAATGAATGTCCTCCGAATGTCTCTTCCAGTTGTCCTCAAGCTCGAAGACCAGCTGAAGCTGCGCACAGCTTTAGTTTCTCAATAGTCACACCTTTTTGTCAACATGTCTGCTGGATTCTCAGTTCTACGAATCTTCTCAAGTAGCAATTGTTCACTTTCAAGAAGAGACCGAATAAAGTGATACATCAACTGTATATGCTTTGTTCTTGAATGATACGCTAGGTTCTTCACAAGAAAAATAGCACTCTAACTATCACTGTGTAGAACACCCTTCTCATTCTTCTTTCCCAACTCATCCAAAAAATCTTGTAGCCAAGCCATCTCCTTTCCAGCTTCTATCACAGCCACATACTCCGCCTCTGTAGTGGAAAAGGGCTACAATTTTCTGTAACCTTGAGGTCCAACACACAACAGTACCTCATAGAGTAGATACAAACCCTGTTGTACTTTTCCTACTATCAACATCACCTGCTATATTAGCATCCACGTAGCCATGCAGCTTCAATTCTGCACCTATGAAGCAAAAGGACATATCTAAAGTTCCTCTCAGATATCGCAAAATCCACTTGACTGCCTCCCAATGCTGCTTCCCTGGATTACTCATGTACCTGCCCATAACTCCCACTGCATGTGCAATATCCAATTGAGTACAGACCATTGCATACATTAGACTTTCGATAGCTGAGGCATAAGGTACCTTGCTCATGTATGCTTTCTCTTGTTCCATCTTTAGTGACTAATCCTTGGTTAGTCTGAAGTGACTCTCCAAGGGTGTGCTGACTTACTTAGCTCCTTCCATGCTAAATCTATTGAGAATATTCTTCACATACTCTCTCTGTGAAATCTTCAATGTACTATTGGCCATGTCCTTGATGATTCTCATCCCAAGGATTTGTTTAGCAGCACCCAAATCCTTTATTGCAAACTGCTTTGATAGTTGGTTCTTCAACTTGTTGATGTCTTCCATACTAGCCCCTACAATGAGCATATCATCTACGTACAAGAGTAGAATAATGTAAGAGTTCTTAAAACTCTTAACATAGCAGCAATGATCTGCATTACACCTCGTAAACCCAATACGACACATGAAGTTGTCAAAATTCTTGTACCATTGTCTCGGAGCTTGTTTCAGGCCATACAGGCTTCTTCTTAGTTTGCACACTAAACTCTCCTCTCCTTGCACTATGAATCCTTATGGCTGCTGCATATAAATTTCTTTCTCCAACTCACCATGAAGGAATGTCGTCTTTACGTCTAACTGCTCTAGGTATAAGTTCTCCGCCGCCACAATGCTCAACACAATTCTGATGGTTGTCATCTTCACCACCGGAGAGAATATGTCTATGTAGTTAATTCCTTCTTTCTACTGGAATACCTTGACTACCAATCTTGCCTTGTAGCGTTTGCTACTATCATGTTCACCCATTATTCTGAACACCCATTTGTTTTGCAAAGCCTTTTTACCTGCTAGCAACTCTATCAAGCTCCAGGTCTGATTAGTCAATAATGAGTCGATCTCATCTTTCAGGGCTAACTCCCACTTGATTGAATCTTCAACCTTCAAGGCTTCAACAAATGTCTCTAGCTCGCTGCCATCCGTCAACAAAATATGAAACAAGGAGGGTGAAAAATGCTGTGGAGATCTAATGATTCTGGTAGATCAACGGACAGCCACTGTTGGTGTACCCTGTTCAATATGTTGATCTACTGTTTCTTCAACTTCTGGATCCTCGTCAGTTTCTAAATCCTTATCAACTTCTGAATTCCTTCTCTGAGATGCACCTTTAAAAATTCTATCTAGGTTGATAAATTCAGGCTTCTCAGCCACCAACTCTGTACTTACTAGTTCTGCACTTGAATTATTCTTATACACAGCCATCTCATTAAAAGTAACATTTCTACTTCTAATGATCTTTCAGTTTTGATCATCCCAAAAACTATACCGAATGCCTCATCCTCATAGCCAATGAATAACATTTTCTAGACTTAGCATCTAGCTTGCTATGAGCATCAGATTCAATATAGACATACGAAACACAACCAAAAACTTTCAATTGAGAACGATTTACCTCCTTTCCACTCCAGACTTCTTCAGGTAGTCTATGGCCCAAAGGAACTGATGGTTCTCCATTTATCAAGTATGCAACAGTGCTTACTACATCGGCCCAGAAAGTTTTCGGTAGTCCAGCATGCAACCTCATACTTCTTGCACGCTCACTGAGGGTCCTGTTCATGTGCTCAGCCACACTATTCTGATATGGTGTTCCTGGAATATTTTTCTCCATCCGAATCCCATTCACCGCAAAAAACTGTTTGAAACCCCCATCTTCGTATTCTCCCCCTTTTTCTGATCTTAGACACTTCAATTTCAGACCAGTTTATGTCTCTACCATGACCTTCCACTTCTTAAAAACTTCAAATACATCAGATTTAACCTTTAAGAAGTAAACCCATACCTTCCTGCTTGAGTCATCAATCAATGTGATGTAATACCATGAGCCTCCAAGAGGTGCCACTGGTGCGGGACGCCACAAATCAGTGTGTACCAACTCCAGCTTTCCCAACTTCGGTGCTCTGCCAACTTTCACGAAACTCACCTTCTTCTACTTTCCTAGGATGCAGCCTTTACAAAGATTCGACTGACTTCAACTCTAGCAGTTTTCCCTTTGACAGAAGTACCTTCATCCCTTTCTCGCTCATGTGCCCAAGCCTTAGGTGCCATAATTTTGAGTCAGCACCCATATCTGCAACAACAATTGTATCCCTGCTACTCATCGTAATATAAAGAGTACCGGTCTGATGACCAAGAGCCAAAATCCTAGCTCCCTTGCTGACTTTCCACTTTCCACCATGGAAATGAATTGACTGCCCTTCATCATCAAGATGTCCCACTGAAATCAGGTTCTTTTTCAGCTTTGGGATATACCTGACCTTTTGCAGCTTCCATACTGAGTCATTGTGGACTTTAATGTGAACATCGCCTAGACCCACAACATCCAGCGATGTTCCATTAGCCAAGTACACCTTCTCAAAATCTCTAGCCACATAATTTTGAGAACTTCATAATTTTGGAAAGAAACTTCTGAGTCCAAGACCCAAGAACCAAGAGGACTATCAACAGATAGAAGTAGGGCATCGTGCACTTCTTCTATTACCATGACATTTGCGGCGTCATTGTCAGTCTTCTTCTTTAGCTCTCTATAGTTCTTCTTGAAGTGGCCTGTCTTGCTATAGTTCCAACACTCAGGTTGTTGTCCAAACCTGGATTTGCTCCTACCCTTCCTGGATTTAGATTTGCCTCTCATAGAGTTTTTCTCATGTCCTCTACCCCTTGCTTCAAGGTTTAGTGCTGCACCATAACCGAAAGTTTCACCAGCATCCTTCTTGTGGACCTCCTCACTAAGAACCAAATCCCTGACATCCTCATAGCTTAATTTACTCTTTCTTGCAGAGTTACTCACAGCCACCCTCACGGCTTCCCAGCTATGTGGCAAAGACGACAAGACGATCAACACACGAATCTCATCATCAAAATCAATTTCAACCGAGGATAATAGATTTGTGATAGTGTTCAATTCATTAAGATGATGTGCCACCGAAGTCCCTTCCGCCATCTTTAGGTTGAACAATTTCTCCATCAGGTGCACCTTGTTGTTAGTCGACGGCATCTCATACCTACTTGATAAAGCCGCCATTAGACCTGCTATGGTCTTCTACTTTACAACGTTGTGTGCGACTGATTTTGATAGTGATAACCTAATAACTGCTAGGACCTTACGACCTGTCAAAGAACATCCCAAGCAAGCAGTGCTCAAGTACTGCACTACACCACAATAGAGGACACTCATGCTCGAGTGCGCTCGAGCGCACCAAGTGTGCGATCGAGTACACTTGTTTGACCTAGCGCCATTTTTAACTCTAAAACCCCTTGTAAACCCTAGTTTTAAGCCTATAAATAGAAGAGATCTCAGATTAGTTTAGTCAGGCTATGAATTACGAAATTTTAGAGAAGAAAGGAGAGAGTTTTAGCATTTCCTAACTTTTGGATCTCAAGTTTGGGGTTTTCAACTTGTAAGTACTCAATTTTCATGAATTCAATTAATTTCTTTGTCTTTCAATATCATGAGAGGCTAAACCCTCAACTAAGGTTGAGGATTAAACCTCACTTATGATTAGCAATATTGTTTTCATGTATGTAGTATTTTCCAATTTAATAAATTAATTTTCCTATTGTTTTACTTTAAATTAATTGTGTTGAATGATTCTTGGATATCTTTTGTGATTCAGGGATACATTTGATGATTTGGGATAATTTAATATGATTGATTGCTTTGTTTTCTTTGTTAAAGATTGGATATCCCTTGTGATTTATTCTCCGAGTACAATTGATGTTTTGATTGATATTGGATATATTTTTGTGATTTACACATACAATTGATGATTTAATTGATATTGGATTTCTTTTGTGATTTGGGTAATGAATGGATACATGGGATGTTTTGATTAATTCTTTGAAGCAAAAGTAAAACATGCCTAAGATTTTATTGTGAGAACTTTGGAAAATATTATTGATCATGGAAATATATTGCCATGAATTTGTGAGTGGGGATTCTGAAACTCTAGTGCTTCGTTAATCAATTACTTTAATTTCACTCTAATTATTTTATGCTTTCAATTTTTCAATTACAAAACAATCTCTCGAATTTTGGAACTAGGTTAGGGTTTAATTGATTTAGACTTAAGTTTGCTTTCAAAAACACAATTCCCTGTGGGATTGACCTCGCACTAACAACCCTTTTACTGCAAACGATTCGTGCACTTGTGAGAATTAAAATTTTCACAACACTCGTCTAATAGCCCTAACAGATTACTCTCCTGGCCTCTTGGTGTCTCAGGAAGAGGAGTTGATGCTAAAGAAGCCTCAGTGCTCACTTCCTTGCCTTTTTCCAGATGTAGATCCTGTGGGACCTCAATTTTCTCCTCCTTCCTCTCTTCCATGTGATTTTTGACCCATTCTTTACTCCTCAATGTGGTGATAGCTTGCTCATGATAGGAAATACTCTCATCCTCCATGTAATGTCCATTAGGATTGGCCACCGACTGACTTTGAAGTTGTTCTTCTTCTCTGTTGAGGATATCGGCTATTTGTTTGAGGTGAGCCTCTATCCTGCCAAATGATTGCAAGTGAGAGTTCACCCTCTCCTGTTGAGAGTTTACCATCTAATTATTCTCACTTATAAGATTCAATAACTTGTCTTTAAAGTCAGTAACCGATAAAGGAGTTGGCTCCTTCTAGTTTTGTTGAGGCCAATATATGGGAGATGGCTTATCTTCGTGAGCTTCTATCTTGGCGATGGATTGCAGCAGTTGATTATTGGCCTCAATTTTGCTGAGAATAGCTCACACATTTTCTTCAAAGTTAGAAATTTTTGTATGAGGTGACTCGGCCTGATATTGCAGTTGTGGAGTTGATTGAAAGGAATATGATTGATCATAGAACTGAGGATATGATTGATGGTGCAATTCATGAAATTGTGGAGCAAGATTTTCAGGAGTGTTGCTGTCTAGATGTGCGCTCGAGCACCCTGGATTATGCGCTCGATCGCATTGGTGTGCTTGATCTCCTAGGAATGGGTGCTCGCTCACACTGCCGCAGAACCGAAACAAAACAGGAATTTATAGTAGCTTTAGTGCTGCTGTCTAGTAGTGGTACGCTTGATCGCACTGGTGCACTCGAGCTCTTGGAATAGGCACTCGAGCACACCGCCGCAGATCAAAATAGAAACTATAAAACAGAAACTTGAAACATATTAAAAAAAAATTAAAAAAAAAAATTAACTTAAATTAAGGAAAAAAATTCAAACAAAATTTAAAACAATCCCCGGCAACGGCACCTAAAACTTGTTGTGACAACTACTGACCCAAATTAATAGGCGAATAATTACTACGTTTTACTTACAAGTGCACAAGATCAAAACGATAGTACATGAGGCAATTTGTGGGTGCGAAACACTCTTCTAGAATGCTATGAAGTTTTAAAGAAGAAATGGTGGAAGCGATTGGTTGGACATCCGAATGATCGGGGAAAACACTGTAAATTTCATTTTCCATTTTATTTTCCGCACCTCTAGTCATGATTTCTTTTTCCTTTTTCATTTTATTTCTTGTCATTTTATTTTCGTTTTTAAAATAAATTAATCTTTTGATGCTTGTTTATGTGAGAAAATATTGCTGTAAGTTTTTGATAAGTGTTCTGGTGTTTAAGTTTGGAGGACACCCTACCTTTTTCACATTCAGACATTTCCTTCCTTCTGGTAATGTATTTCTATACTACACATTGAGGAAAATGTATAATTCAAGCTTGGGGCTATCGAAAGACACACTGTCTGTTTGTTTGTTTTAATTTATCTATTTGTTTTTATTTGTCTGTTTATAAAAAAAATTTTAAAAAAATTGTGCTATGTTGTTGTCAAGTATGAGGTAAGCTGTAATTGTGTTTTGTATTTCATTGGCTTGCTTAAAGTGTTGAACACATGATCATTTCATTATGAATCTAAGTCCTATGACTTATTTTTAGAGCAAAAGAAACTTCACTTGTTTTGAGTAGGATTATCATGAGCCCATTAGCATATAGTCTGTGAGGTATGAAATTTGAGCTTAATCATGTTTATCTTGAGATTTATTAGGTGACTTATTGATGAACAACCCTGGCTTTAAAAAAAAAAAAAAAAAATCATTCTGAGTTTTTCACTGAGTAACCAGACCTCAGTGTAGAAAGGTGTGAAGTTGAGTTTGGTTGATGATATGGCTAGTTTGCCTTCGTAACCTTTTTGACCTGAGTTAATAAGCCCTTAGGGATGTTTTGCATCTAGTGCCCAAATGCTATCTGGTTTGGAAGTCACTAGCCTAATACTAATTACATGGATCAATTAGAAAGCTTAAGGGAGCTAAGAATTGCACAACCTACACACAAAAAAAAAAAAAAAAAAGAGAGAGAGAGAAAGAAGAGAAATGCATATCTTACCTTGGTTGTTTCATCAAATAGCGATTCATACAAATTTTGAGGTACTTGTCTTGAGATTTAATTGAAACCTCATGATTGTATGCTAGTTTCACTTTGCACCTTTCGGAACATATGATGTCTAAATTGTCCATTTATGACTGATTTGACTTTGGTTGTCCTAAATATTTTGAATATGGAGTTCATCTTTTTAAGCTTGCTCATGAATAAGAACCATTGTTTGTGTGAAACTTCATTCTTTTCAATAACATAGTGCTGACAATGTTTGTGTGTATCATTTCTATTAAACCCTCATGAGACTTCACTCGTCCACTAGGGATGCCTAGGGGTTTAAAAAGCTTGTGGCATATGCCAAAGGTAATCGTCTCTCCCTTGATAGAGGATTTATGCTTCATGTTTTCATTTTATTTTTTATTTTGTATTGCTAAGGGACTAGCAATATGTAAGTTTTGGGGTGTTTGATGAGTGCCAAATATTGCATATTTGAGCTCCTTAATTTGCATTGGTTAATCCTTTAGCCGTATTATAATCTAACATTTTGTTTTAGGTGTGATTTTAGTGTTTTGCAGGTTGCTAAGGGAAAAAGTGTTGATTTAAGGTGAGAAATGCAAAGTTTGGAAGAAAACCACCAAGGAAAGGGATTGAACTCAGCACTTCTAGGTCCAAATGGTGAAGTTCCCATCCAGATGGTGGAAAGCCACATCCAGACGGCCATGCGCTCGAGTGTACCATCCAATGGCTCGAGCGCACACTGGCGTCCGAAAGATGGGAGTCCCCGTCCAAACGGACTTGCGCTCGAGTGCACCATTTAGTGGCTCGAGCACACTCGTCTGACAGGCTGGCCTAGCACCGTTTTTGGGGTAAAAAACCCTAGACCCTATAAAAAGCAATAGAAAGAGCAGAAAAATAGGCTGGAGACCTAGAACGAAATTTTCACACCAGCACTCCCTTTAGCTTAGTTTTTCCTTTATGTTTTGGATTTATTTTCCAAAGTTATGTGTAGCTAATTTCTCAACTAAGGTTGAGGATGAAGCCTCACCGATGAAGACCAACCATACTTTCATGTAAGTTGATATTTTCCAAATATATGGGCTTTGATATTTTAATTGTTCTACTTCAATTCACTTAGTGAGATGATTCTTGGATATGAGTTCAATCATTTTTTCTTATGATTTGAGATAGTTTCTATTAATTGATTTGCTTGGGTTTTCATTTATCAAAATATTGAATATTCATTGTGTTTCGTTCTACGGATACATTTGATGATTTGGTTTAAATTGGATATCTTCTGTGATTTGTTTCACAAATACATTTGATGGTTTAATTTAAATTTGATATCTTTTGTGATTTGTGCCATGGTCGGATTCATTGAATGATTTAATTATCTTTGAATCAAAGTAGAACAGACATAAGATTTTCTTATGTTGAGAATTTTGGATATATTGATGGCCATGAGAATATGTTGCTATGATTCGGGTGTGGATTCCAAAACCTTAGTACTTTGTCTTTAGATTAATTTTCCTTTGTTTAGTTTATGTTTTTATTTTCTATTCAAAAGCACTCACCTTTCAGAACTAGGTTAAGATTTAATTGATTTGGTCATTTTGTTTTCATAAACACAATTTCCCTGTGGGTTCGATCTCGCACTTGCAACACTATATTGCAAAACCATTCGTGCACTTGCGAGTAAATTAAAATTTCATAATTATAACGGGACCAATCTTGGGCTCCTTGTTTTCTTGTCAGCTAGTGCGTTAAGACAGGACAAGTGACAAAGATGAGGCATTTGTTCCTCCCATCATAACGAAACTACTTTCTCGTTAGGATGTGAAATTCTCAGATCAATGAATATGTTCTTCCCGTCATAACGAGAAAGGTATCCCGTTAGGATGTGAAGAGTAAAATACTTCTCCTATAAAAGGTTTTCCTGTCACTGTTCATTGCAGACTTTAGAAAATATTTTCTCTGTGCACTGTTCACTGAAGTCTCAATATTCTTCAACGAGTGTTGTTTCTTGAGAGTTGTTATTCGGCGTGTTGCCTTGGTGGGTGTTGTGCAAATTTATTTAACTCGCAAGTGCACGAATCAATTGTAGTTAATGGATTGCAAGTGCGAGGTTGAACCCATAGGGAATTGTATTCTTGAAAGCAATTTTAAATCTAAATTAATTAAACCCTAATCTAGTTCCAAATTTTTGAGAGATTTTTTTCTTTGAATGAAAAAGCAAAAGCATGAGCAATTTAAAGTGATTAAAATCTTATGACGAAGCACTAAGGTTTTGGAATCCGCACTCACAAATTCATAACAACATAATTTCATGATCTATAATATTCCCCAAAGTTCTCACATATAAATCTTAAGTTTGTTTTACTATTGCTTCAAAGAATTAATCAAAAGATCCCATGTATCCATTCATAACCCAAATCACAAAAGAAATCCAATATTCGATCAAATCATTAACTGTATCCGTAAATCACAAGAAAATATCCAATCTTTATCAAAACATCAATTGTATCCAGAGAATAAATCACAGGGAAATCCAATTTTTAACAAAGAAAACCAAGCAATCAATTGTATTGAATAATCTTAAATCATCAAGTGTATCCTTGAATCACAAAAGATATCCAAGAGTTATTCAATCCAATTGATTAGAAGTAAAACAATAGAGCAATTAAACCATTAAATTGGGAATATTACATACATGAAACAAAGTTGCTAATCATAAGTGAGGCTTCATCTTCAACCTTAGTTGAAGGTTTAGCCTCTCATGTTACTGAAAGACAAAACAAAATTGATTGAATTCATAATGTAAAATTGAGTACTTACAAATAATAATCACAAAGTTGAGATCCAAAAGCTAGGAAAACCTTAAACTCTCTTCTTTCTCCTCTGCAATCTTGAAATTTGTAGCCTCCCTCAACTAATTTGATAATTCCCTATTTATAGACCTAAAACTTAGGGTTTTACAAGTTGAAAACGGATAAAATTCGTCCAAGTTTGTACCCTTTTATTGCGGGACAATTTTTGAATAGTAAAAGTCCGAATTAGGAAAATCCTATTTCACAAAGAATTGTATTATTTTGAGTTAGCTTTCCAATGCCGCTTGAATCACCTCAATCGGATATGTGAACAAAACGTTATGATCAAAATACTGAGACGTGCAGAATCTGAATTTGAATCCAATTCGAAAGTTTATCCAATCTTATCCTTAATCCGATTTAACAATTTCTTGGATTTTGTTAAACTTAACCACATCATCTAGGTCTTCTCAAAGTATGTTTTCTTCCAAATAGTAGTTTTTCTTTAATACCTACATCAGATAATAACACTGCTAAAGGATTAACACAAGTAAATTAAGGGGTCCAAATATGCAATATTTGGCACATATCAAACACCCCCAAACTTAACTTTTGCTAGTCCCTTAGCAAAACAAAATAAAAAATAGAATGAAAACAAAACAAAACAAAACATAAATTCTCTTTTGTGGGAGAGACGATTGCATTTAGCATATGCAACAAGCCTTTTAAACCTCTAGACATCCCTAGTGGACGAGTGAAGTCTCGTGAGGGCTTAACATGAATGATACCCACAAACATTGTAGCACTATGTTGTTAACAAAAAAGAAGTTTCACATAAACCATGGTTCTTATTCATGAACAAACTTAAAAAGACAAACACCATCATCACTATCAAAAGGAAATCCATAATCAAATCACTCATAAATAGACAATTTAGACCTCATAGTTCTGAAATGTGTAAAGTGTAATTAGCATACAATCATGAAGCTTTCAGCTTAAACTCAAGACAAGTTCCATAAAATTTGTAAGAATCCATACCAAATGAAACAACCAAGGCAAGATATGCATTTTTTTTTTTTTTTACAGGCTCTGTCTAACTCCCTTAAGCTTTCTAATTGACCCATGTAACAAGTGTTAGGCCAATGACTCCCAAGCTAGGTGGCTTTAGGGCACTAGATGTAAAACGTCTCTAAGGGCTTAGTAACTTAAGTCAAAAAGGCTACGAAGCCAGACTAGCCATATCTTAAATCAATACTGAATTTCACACCTTTCGATACGAACACTCAATGCTTAATGAGGGAAGAGGTCCGATTACTCAGCGAAAAACATAACATGATCTTTCTTTTCTTTTTCCTTCTCTTTTTTATTTTTATTTTTTTATTTTTTTTATTTTTTTTTTATTTTTATATATCTTGCAAGCCAATGGTTATTCATTAATAGGTCATCCAACAAATCTAAAAAAGAACAAGCCTAAGCTCAAACATCATACCTCACAGAAAACATGCTAATGTGCTCATAAAAATTTATCTCAAAACAAGTGAAATCTCTTTTACCCAAAAATATGTCAAGGGACTCAGACTTCTAATGACATAATGATGTCTTCAACCCTTTAAGCGAGCTAATGAAGTGCAAATCACAGTTACAGTTTAACTCAAACTTGACAACAACATAGCACAATTTTTTTTTTTTTTAAAAAAAACAACACTTAAACAAATAGGCACAAAAATAAACATACGAAATGTTTTTCCATACCCCCAAACTTGAATCACACATTGTCCTCAATGTAGGCAGAAATACAATACCAAGAGGTATAAGGAACCAGAGTGAGCAAAGAGACGACCCCCAAACTTATTCGTGACAACACTCGTCCTGAAAAAACACAAAAATAAAACAAAAATGAACATAAACGAAACAGCACAAAAAATGACTAAAAATACCAAAGAAAAGGAATGCCTCCCATAAGCGCTGAGTTTACAGTCTTCAGCCAGACTTTTCACCGCTGATGATTAAGTAGACGACGTAGGATCTTCCAAAGGCAATTCCTCACTCTTTGAAATTTCCAATTCCAAGAACAGCTTCAACCGCTAACCATTGATCTTGAGAGTACTTCCATTCTTAGGATCCTCGATTTCGATGGCTCCATGAGTAGAAACTGCACGCACTATGAATAGTCAAGTCCATCGGGATTTGAGCTTTCTTGGAAACAGATGCAGACGTGAGTTGTAAAGGAGGACTTTCTGACCAACTTCAAACGATCTTCTCAAAATGTTTTGGTCATGGATCTTCTTCATCTGATCTTTGTATAGCTTGGCACAGTTGTAGGCATCATTCCTCAATTCTTCTAATTCATCTAGCTGTAGCTTCCTTTGCTCACTAGCCTTGGTGAGGTTGAAATTTAACTGCTTTATAGCCCAATAAGCCCGGTGCTCCAATTCCACAGGGAGGTGACAAGCCTTGCCATACACAAGTCTGTAGGGAGACATGCCAATTGGAGTCTTGAATGCAGTTCGGTATTCCCACAGAGCATCATTGAGTCGAAGAGACCAGTCCTTCCTTGTCGGGTTCACCGTCTTTTCTAATATCCTCTTGATTTCTCTGTTGGATATCTCAACTTGCCCACTTGTCTGGGGATGGTAGGGAGTTGCAACTTTATGAGTAATCCCATACTTTTTCATGAGTTGCTCAAAATATCGGTTGCAGAAATGCTTCCCCCCATCACTGATGATGGCACGTGGTGTCCCAAAATGTGAACACATTTTCCTTCAAAAATTGCAACACGACTCTGTGATCATTAGTCTTGCAGGCAATGGCCTCCACCCACTTGGAAACATAATCCACCACCACAAGGATGAAAAGATACCCATAAGAATTAGGGAAGGGCCCAATGAAATCAATGCCCCAAACATCAAACAGCTCCACAATAAGGATCGGGTTTAGCGGCATCATATTCCTTCTTCCAATGCTCCCCAACTTCTGGCATCTATCACAGGCTGAACAGTAGGCATGGGCATCACAAAACATGGAGGGCCAATAGAATCCACTTTGAAGAATCTTCGCCGCGGTCTTCTTAGAACTGAAGTGGCCTCCACATGCATGATCATGGCAAAAAGATAGGACATTTTGCTGGTCATTTTCAGAAATGCATCTCCTTATAATCTGATCTGGGCAGTATTTGAACAGGTAAGGATCATCCCAAAAGAAGTACTTCGCCCCAGCCAAGAATTTTGATTTGTCTTGCCTAGTCCAATGTGATGGCATTTGGGCAGTGACAAGGTAGTTCACTATGTCTGCGAACCATGGTGCAGGATTTTGAGAGATGTTCATAAGTTGTTCATCAGGGAATGTCTTAGCAATCGGCACAGCATTTTCATTGAAGTCCACAACCAGCCTGGATAGATGGTCAGCTACCACATTCTCGGAACCCTTCTTGTCTCGAATTTCAATATCAAACTCTTGCAGCAACAGAATCCACCGGATGAGACGAGATTTAGCATCTTTCTTTGACAATAAATATTTCAACGCAGCATGATCCGAGTAGACTAAGACTTTAGATCCTAGCAAGTAAGATCTAAATTTATCTAGAGCAAACACTACAGCTAACAACTCCTTTTCAGTAGTGGAGTAGTTGAGTTGTGCATCATTCAGAGTCTTGCTGGCATAGTATATGACATGCGGAATCTTCTCTACTCGTTGACCCAAAACGGCTCCCACTGCATAATCGGAGGCATCACACATTATCTCGAATAGAACCCCCCAATTAGGTGGCTGAATGATTGGTGTAGAAGTTAAGGACTTTTCCAAAATCTCAAAGGCTGTCTGGCACTTGTCATTGAAATCAAAAGGAACATCTTTTGCCAATAGATTACATAGAGGTCTTGCTATCTTCCTAAAATCCTTAATGAATCTTCTATAGAACCCAGCATGTCCCAGAAACGACCAAATCTCCTTAACTGTCCGTGAGGGCGGAAGGTTAGATATCAGATCAACCTTAGCTTTGTCAACCTCGATACCTTTGTGGGAAATTACATGCCCTAAAACAATTCCTTGTTTCACCATGAAGTGGCACTTTTCCCAATTCAAAACCAAATTCTTCTCCTTGCACCGTACCAGCACCAATGTGAGATGATGTAGACATTCCCAAAATGATGAACCAAAAACTGAGAAGTCATCCATGAAAATCTCCAGGTGACGTTCAACCATATCTGAAAAGATGTTGATCATGCACCACTGAAAAGTGGCGGGTGCATTGCACAATCCAAACGGCATACGGCAATAGGCAAATGTACCGAACGGACAAGTTAAAGTAGTCCTCTCTTGATCTTTGGGGTCCAGTGGAATTTGGTTGTAGCTGGAGTAACCATCAAGGAAACAGTAGTACTCATGGCCTGCCAATCTCTCCAACATCTGATCGATGAAAGGTAGAGGAAAATAGTCTTTTCTTGTCATGGCATTTAACCTCCTATAGTCAATGCACACTCTCCATCCTGACTGCACATGAGTGGGGACCAACTCATTTTCCTTGTTCTTGATAACTGTAATCCCTGCCTTCTTTGGCACCACACGAATGGGACTCACCCATTTGCTGTTAGAGATTGGGTATATGATTCCCGCATCCAGAAGTTTAATGACCTCCGCTCGAACTTCCTCTTGCATGGCCGGATTCAACCGTCTCTGTGGCTCGCGAGAAGTTTTAGCATTTTCTTCCAGATGAATCTTATGCATCACTACTGCAGGGCTAATTCCTTTGATATCTTCTATTGACCATCCGATTGCTTCTTTATGCTCTCTCAAAACTTCTAGCAGCTTCTCTTCCTGATCAGTATCCAGGTCTGCAGCAATGATCACTGGCAGAGATTCTGTAGGATCCAGATACTTGTACTTCAGGGTGTTTGGTAGAGGCTTCAACTCCCGCTTGACAGGCTTAGCTGCTAATGAGGATGGATCAGGGGATGATGTCAAAGTAATTTTTGCAGTCTCCATCTCTATCTCAGGAGTTGAGTCTAACAAGGCGTCAGCTTGTTCCAATAGATTGTCCAGTTCCATGTTGCTTCCCAGTGCAATCAGGCATTCTCCCAGGGGGTCTTCAATATCTGGTTCATTGACAGTTTTCTCTACTATCTCCTCAATTGAGCATGTGCTTCTGACCTCCTCATACTCAAATGGCTGCCTGCTAATATCAAAGATGTTCAGCTCCACTGTCATGTTTCCAAATGATATCTTCATGACTCCAGTTCTACAGTTGATTAGGGCATTAGCCGTAGCTAAAAAGGGACGCCCTAATATGATTGGAACTTGAATTTTTGCATTTTTCGTTTCTATATCTAAGACGATGAAGTCCACAGAGTAATAGAACTTATCAACTTTGATCAGGACGTCTTCAATAATTCCCCTTGGAACCTTCACAGATCTGTCGGCCAACTGAAGTTAATTGAAGTGGATTTCAACTCTCCCAATCCCAACTGAACATATACTGAATATGGCAGTAGATTTACACTGGCCCCCAAATCCAACAGAGCTTTCTCAACTCGATTGTCACCAATCTTGCAAGCAATGGTAGGACATCCAGGCTCCTTATACTTTACAGGCATCTTGTATTGCAAGATAGAGCTGACCTGCTCAGTTAGGAAAGCTTTCTTGGGGACATTCGTCTTTCTCTTGATGGTGACCAAATCCTTCAGAAATTTGGCATAAAAAGGCACTTGCTAGATGGCATCTAGGAATGGAATGTTTATACGCACTTGCTTGAACACTTCCAAAATATCATCGAACTTCGAGCTCTTCTTTGGCGCTATTAGTCTCTCTGGATACGGAGCTTTGGGTATATACTTTCTGGAAGGATCCTCAGTAATCGGAATGGCAATGTCCGGTCCTGTGTCTTCCGTAGGCTTGTCCAGGTTTTCCTTCACTACTGCAGCCTTAGTGGCCTCATCAGGCATGTCCACTTGATTATCCACCTATTTACCTGATCTCAGAGTGGTGATGGCTTGTACATGCTCCTGACCATGCATAGAGGCGGAGGAACTTCCAATCACAAATTGCCCTTTTGGGTTAGGCACAGGTTGACTAGGGAACTTCCCTCTTTCTCTTTCCCCCACTTGATTTGCTATCTGGCCAACTTGTCCTTCTACCTTGATCATGGCCTACTTAAGTTCTTGTATGTCTCTGCTATTAGCCATGTTGGAATTCCTCAGCTCCTGTATGGCTTGATTGGTGAAACCTTTGAGCTCTTGTATAGTTTGGGAGTTGGACTGGTCGACTTTTTCTATTAATGTTTTCATCATGTCTTCCAGTGATGACTGTGGTGCAGGCACTTGAGTGGTAGACTGATAAACAGGCGTTGAGCTTGTTGAGATGGCCTGAACTGATTCTGAGCTTGAGTGGTATCTCTTTGGTTCAATGGCTGATTCTGCTTCCAAGAGAAATTAGGGTGATTCCGCCACCCTGGATTGTAAGTTTCAGAAAACAGTCTAGTGGTGGGTTTTCTGTACTCATTGAATGCATTGACTTGCTCAGTTGGGAACTCTGTGATAGAGTTGGGCAGTTTTGAGTGAAGTTCGTTTGACTATCACATAACCCGCATGCATCAACGTGGTAAGTATCTATTGCATTCACTGGTTTGTTTAAGACCATAGTGTCAAACTGACGCCTGAGAACCTTGAACTCCTCTCTTAATTCAACATCGTTCCTCACCTCATAGATGCTTCTTGTCTTGGGATTGGGTTGTTGTCTGTCCCAACTATCTTGAAAATCCCATTGTTGTGCTCATTCAGCCATTTCGTCCAAAGTTTTATAGGCTTCATCCCCAGTAAGACTTAAGAATTCTCTACCATTCATCGTCTGAAGCGAGTTTCGCTCACTTGGTGTTAGTCCCCTGTAGAAAATTTGAACTAGCACCTCATTCTCAAACCCGTGGGGTGGGCATTTTACAGTAAGCTCTTTAAACTTCTCCAAGCTATTGGTGAATCTTTCCCCTTCTTTCTGTCTAAAATTGGTGATCTGTAGACGGAGGGCATTGATTTTGGAAATTGGGAAGAACTTGTGGTAAAACTTGCTTTGCAGCATATCCCAAGAAGTGATAAATCCAGGTCTATTGTTGAGTAGCCAGGATTTTGCCCTATCATGTAGGGACAGAGGGAATAACTGAAGACGCACCGCTTCTGCTGGGGCATTTTGCGTATTTACAATGTCGGAAATTTCCAAAAAAATCTTCACATGAACATTTGGATCCTCATTCTCTAATCCTCTAAATGCAGGAAGGTGACCTATTGTACTCGGTTTCAGCTCGAAGCGAGTAGCTGGCAACACTATACACGACGGTGTGTTGGTAATATTGGGTACAAACAGCTCCCTAAGGGATCTAGGTTGATTTCGTTCTCCCATCTTAACAGACTTTTCCGAATCAGACTCGGAACTTAGAGAATTGGAGGGTGAGTTTGGTGGCTGTTTAGATTCTCTCTTGCCGTTCTTTCAATTTCGGGATCAAAAGCGTTTAACTCCAGATTTAAAGACCTACGACCGAACATGCAAATAGGAACTAACAAGCTAACAACCTAACAAACTAATAAACTAAAAACTGAAATGAATTGAACTAAATTAAATTATATTAAACTAACTAAACACAATTGCAAGCAGAAATTAATTTAAACAGAAAATAAAAACTCACGAAAAAGGACCAAAAGATTTTGGCTAAAATCTACTGAACTGTTGCGGTTGCTGTCTTGGCCACAAGTGTGCTCGATCGTAGTAAGGCTCTAACACAAACAAAATAACAACAAAAAACAAAAAAATCTTTTTTTTTTAAATTTTTTTTATTAGTAACAAGATTAAAACAAAACAAATTGCAGAAAAATAAAATCCTAATTATAACTAGTAGAAGAATAAAACTAATCTAGAAATAAATTGGTTTCAAAAAATAAACAAATCCCCCGCAACGGCGCCAAAAACTTGTTGTGCAAATTTATTTAACTCGCAAGTGCACGAATCAATTGTAGTTAATGGATTGCAAGTACGAGGTCGAACCCACAGGGAATTGTATTCTTGAAAGCAATTTTAAATCTAAATTAATTAAACCCTAATCTAGTTCCAAATTTTTGAGAGATTTTTTTGTTTGAATGAAAAAGCAAAAGCATGAGCAATTTAAAGTGATTAAAATCCTATGACGAAGCACTAAGGTTTCAGAATCCGCACTCACAAACTCATAACAACATAATTTCATGATCTATAATATTCCCCAAAGTTCTCACATATAAATCTTAAGTTTGTTTTACTATTGCTTCAAAGAATTAATCAAAAGATCCCTTGTATCCATTCATATCCCAAACCACAAAAGAAATCCAATATTCGATCAAATCATTAACTGTATCCGTAAATCACAAGAAAATATCCAATCTTTATCAAAACATCAATTGTATCCAGAGAATAAATCACAGAGGAAATCCAATTTTTAACAAAGAAAACCAAGCAATCAATTGTATTGAATAATCTTAAATCATCAAGTGTATCCTTGAATCACAAAAGATATCCAAGAGTTATTCAATCCAATTGATTAGAAGAAAAACAATAGAGCAACTAAACCATTAAATTGGGAAATATTACATACATGAAACAAAGTTGCTAATCATAAGTGAGGCTTCATCTTCAACCTTAATTGAAGGTTTAGCCTCTCATGTTATTGAAAAACAAAACAAAATTGATTGAATTCATAATGTAAAATTGAGTACTTACAAATAATAATCACAAAGTTGAGATCCAAAAGCTAGGAAAACCTTAAACTCTCTTCTTTCTCCTCTACAATCTTGAAATTCGTAGCCTCCCTAAACTAATTTGATAATTCCCTATTTATAGACCTAAAACTTAGGGTTTTACAAGTTGAAATCGGATAAAATTCGTCCAGGTTTGTACCCTTTTATTGCGCGACAATTTTTGAATAGTAAAAATCCGAATTGGGAAAATCTTATTTCACAATGAATTGTATTATTTTGAGCTAGCTTTCCAATGCCGCTTGAATCACCTCAATCGGATATGTGAACAAAACGTTATGGTCAAAATACTAAGATGTGCAGAATCTGAATTTGAATCCAATTCGAAATTTTATCCAATCTTATCCTTAATCCGATTTAACCATTTCTTGGATTTGGTTAAACTTAACCACATCATCTAGGTCTTCTCAAAGTATTTTTTCTTCCAAAAAGTAGTTTTTCTTCAACAGCTACAAAATACTAAAAACACAAAACAAACATAGAACATCAGATAATAACACAGCTAAAGGATTAACACAAGTAAATTAAGGGGTCCAAATATGCAATATTTGGCACATATCGGTGGGCGGCAGGGTAGAAAGGAAAGGGAAAGATGAAAAAATATGGGGTTAAAAGGGGTAACTTTACTTTAGAGCATTGAATTATCATCCGATTGACAAGCACCCCTCTACTCACGCCTCCCAAAACCTCAAACCCTAATTTGAACCCTAAACTTTCAATTGTAGTCACTTTGAACCTTCATTGATTTAGTCGTTAACTTTAACGACAATACATAAAAAGGATCAAAATATCCTTGATTTTCGCTTTGTTTTTTACTTTTTTATTTTATTTTTTTAGTTTGAATTAAGGTAAATTTGGAATCTGTCAAAAGTCAAGGGTATAAAAATTTGGGAGACTCACTGAGAGAGAAGGGCTGAGGTGCGAGAGGACGCTGCAACTGGTCCAGGTGGGAGCTGCTAATTTTAGCCTATTCTAGTAGTGGCCAGGATTGCAAATAGCCTTCGCTAGCCCATTTTGGGAAGCATTTTCTATGGTTACTATGACATTTTGGGGTTCCTAGAATTAATTCAATTTGATACTGTTGGGCTGAAATTGGGTCTATTATAAAACACTTAGTTTAATGGATTTATTTAATGAATTATTTATATTAATGGAATTGACAAATTGATCCTATAAGCATTAACTATTATATATATATTGGTAGTATGAGCGCAATGATTCATCACCAAAATATGGATCCAAGCTTTAAAATTATTTATTGTAACTAATTCATTATTTAATAAAAGGTGTTGGTTAGTGATTAAGAATAATATAATATAATATGTTAATAAATGATAAGGGTAAGAAATAGGGTTTGGTCTTTTGGGGTTTAATAGAATTGAAAGTTTACTAGGATCATGTTCTGTTGTGCCAAATACCCACCTAAATTAATAGGCGAATACTTGGTGTGTTTTAACTCGCAAGTGCACAAGATCAAACGATAGTAAGTGCGGCAAATACGAGATCATTCCCACGAGGATTGTTGATTTTGCTTGAAATTGATTTTCTAAATTAAATACCAAAATTGTCACGAAATAGATATGTTGAAAAAGAAATAAAGATAAATGAAAGGGTAGGGCTTTGATATCCACCACTAATCATACTCAATTAATATAACAATATGCCAATGTTCCAATCATATCAAGATTACTTAATGTCTGCCAACCAAAGAGTATGGGTATATACTCCTTAAGCAATTGATCTCCCTAAGCAACAAATTAGGCATAGGTGTATACTCTAATTCTTTTCTTTCTCAAATGATTTAGCATGGGTGTATACTAAGTTGTTCTTTAAGAAAGCATAATGCAATGGAAATCGACAAACACATGAGACCTAGGGCAAGGGTTTATGCTCACGATTCCCCATGTTGATTATCCCAAAAACTCGCAAAGATATCTTTTGTCACTCTTTTAATCCCAAGACTCGGTCATCCAAATTGACTTAAATAACTATTCCATACCACATGCATAAGTTGGCCAAACACATTCATATCAGGAATTCAATAAAGTAAGGAATAATCAAGTTAAGCATCACAATATGATTATCACAAAGGTGCCAATATTGAAATATTAAAGAGACATGATTAGGGCTTCAAACACATTCTAAATTGAGCCTCCAATTCTCCTCTCTGAAATTCTGTTTGGAATGGTGTGGCTTAGATGTCTATTTATAGGCTTAGGAAAACCCTAGAAACCCTAGTAAACCTAGTAAAATCGGAGCTCTAACTTTCCTAGTCCAAATAGGATTAGGAAAACCTAATTTAGGGTGAAAAAGGAGTCTAGCCGCATCTGGGCGCCTCAAGTGCGCTCGATTGTTGGAGTAGTGCGCTTAATCGCAGTTGTGCGATCTATCTCTGCTCTTGGGCGCTTGAGCGCTAATGTGCTCGAGCCTAGGTGTAGTGCGCTTGAGCGCACTGCACTTGGATGCTTCCTCTTGATCCAAGACTTCTAGCTTTTTCCCGATTTCGTCCTTTATGCTCGAACTTTCCATAAATGTTTCCTTTTCTTCCAAACACCTATAAAACACAGAAAGCCCAAAAAGGAAATAAAAAAGTGACATGTGCCAAATATTGCACATTTGGACCTCTTAATTTACATTAGTTAATCTTTTAGTTGTGTCATAATCTAATGCTTTGTGTTAGTTTTAGGTTTTTAGTGTTTTAAAGTTGTTGAAGGAAAACTACGCATTTAAAGTGAAAAATACGAAGTTTGGAAGAAAGCTAGAAAAAAGTGCCATCGAAGTAGGATCGAGCGCATCATCCTGCGCTCGAGTCCATGTGGTCTCGATACCATATGGGTTGCGCTCAAGTGCACCCACATCCACCAGCAAGCCACAAGCACCCAAATGCCAAGCCGCAAGGGAAGAGCTACATGCCCGAGTGCGATCGAGCACGTTGGCCTTGCACTCGAGCGCACTTGTCTGCCAAGTATGACCTAGCGCTTTTTTTAGCGCTTTAAACACTAGAAGCCCCAATAAATACATTGTTAAGCTCCAAGAAAAGGGGGCTGATGACAAAGTCTGATTTTCTACAGTTTTTATCTCTTTAATTTAGTTTTCCTTAGTTTTAGATTTATTTTTAATAATCATGTGGAGCTAAATTCTTAACTAAGGTTGAGGATGAAGCCCCATCTATGAGGAACGACAACACTTTTGTAAGTCAATATTATGATTGATTTGTGAAGCATAGGAAGACATACATAAGTTTGCATTTATGTGAACTTAAGATTGTATTGATGAACATGAATTTGTTGGTCCGACTTGGTGAGTGTGGATTCCACAACTTTAGTATTTTTATCTTGTGATTATTTTTATTTTATTTAGTTTATGTTTGTTTATTTTCAAAATCAAAAACCTGTTGGAACTAGGTTAGGATAAAATTAGTTTAGATTAAAAATTGTTTTCAAAAACACAATTCCCTGTGGATTTGACCTTGCACTTGCATACACTATATTGCAAACAACTCGTAAGCTTGCGAGTACATTTGAAACTCACAACAAATAAAACAAAATAACAAAACTAAGAAATTAACAAATGTAAATTAAGGTGCACCCCTAAACTTACATATTGCTAGTTCCTTAGCAATACGAAACTAATAACAAAATAAAAAACAAAAAGATAAATCCATCTTTCTTGGGATGTACGATTGCATTTGGCGTATGCAATAACCCCTAGGCATTCCCTAGAGGACGAGTGAAGTCTCGTGAGGGTTTTCCAGAAATGTTACCCACTAACATTATGCAAAGTTCATGTTATCCAAAAATTTGAAATATCACTCAAAATCAAGATTTTCATTCATTAGCAATCTTCAAAAGATGAACTCCATCTTCACAATGAATTGGAATTTTAAAGTTTAATCACTTACAAAAGACATGATAAGGCATCACAAGTTCGGAACAGTGAAAAGTGAACTAGCACATAAATATAAAGCTTCCAATTATTTTCAATGTGCATTGTCTCAATATCTCAAATTTCACTAAAATCCCATCAAAATGAATAACTATGGCATAACTTTCTTTTTCCTTTTTTTTCTTTTTTTTTTTTCTTTTTGGTCAAGCTGTGCAATGTTTGGTTCCCTTGAACTTTCTAATTGACCCATGTAACGAGTGTTAGGCCAATGACTCCCAAACCAGATGGTTTTAGGGCATTAGGTGTAAAGACACCCCTAAGGACTTACTAATCCGAGTCAAAAAGGCTACGAAACCAAACTAACCCTGACATTAACCAAATCAAAATTCTTCACCTTTTGACGTGAACACTCAGTGCTTACTAAGGCAAGAGGTCCAGTTACTTAAAGAAAAGCTTATCAATGATCATTTTTTAAAAAATAAAAATTATGCCAAATTATCCACCAATAAGTCATCCAATTTCACCCAAGACATCGAAACATAGACATCAGACTCTCATGTCATACCCCACAAATTATGTGCTAATGTGCTTGTGTCAAATCAGATCAAACATGTGAATTCTCAAATGCCTAAAGTAAGTAACCAAACTTCAAAACTTTATCATCAGATCATGTGTTCAAAATTTTAAGCTCACCAATGAAAATCAAATCACAATTTTTTCAGATCAACCAAAATTTTAAGACAAACATGAGCATTTTTTTTTTTTTTTAATCAAGTTATAGGACAAAGTGTGTAAATGACTCCCATACCCCCAAACTTAAATTACACATTGTACCTAATGTGTGTATAACATGGAAAGATCTTACCCGAGAAATGGAAAAACTGGCTAGAATGGTATGGCTTGTAGCACACCCCCAAACTTGAGCGCAAAAAGACTTGTCCCTGAAAAACAAGATACTAAAATAACAATGGAAAACAAAAAGAAACAAAAATTAAACAATAGAAATAAAATGAAAACAACAAAAAGGATATGTTGTGGGGTGCAACACTAAGTTTAACGTCATCAACCAGACTGTGGTTCTCTCACTGCGGTGCAAAAGAAGAAGCCCTTGAAGGTGGTAGCAATCGGTCTAGAATGGACTGCATCAGTTCTTCTTGCTTCTGTATCAGTTCTCCTTGCTTCTGCAGCTGTTCTTCTTGCTTTGCTAATCTTTGGTCTGCCAAGAACTTGTCTTCCAGGGCTTCTCATCTTTGATCTGCTAGCTCATACCAGAGGAATGAAAACACATCACAGATGCATTGATATTGTGAAATGCCCATGGTGATGGTCTCCTCCTTCTCTGCCTGCTTAGCTCCAAGTTCATCCACGTCCATATGCTCCGCCTCCTCGACTCTCACTGCCTCAACTACTGGTGCCCAAGGTACCCTTAGCATGTGTGAGTAGCTTTGGTTCCACTGGATTTTCCCAAATTGCGGGTGTTCTTTGACAGGTCCATCTACTAAGGTGCCTTTAATGCCTTTCTTCCACAGTATGTGAGTGATGAGAAACAATAATGGTAATCCCCATGTGTTGGTATTGTTAGCTCCTCCTACATGCACTCCTTCCCAAAATTTGTGCATCTAGCCACAGATGAGGTCAGGCATGGAACACCAGTATCCCTTATGAAAGGCATATAGAGCATTGAGAAAAGGACCTCGTCATTGAGTTTTGTGTCCCAAAGGACACGCATTCCTATGGAGGATAAAATCCACAAGCCAGAGTTGTGGAGGTAGCTTGGTCTTGGTGGCTACATTGCAGTGCTTGTCTGCGTACTCTCCATCACCTCTCCAATGATAGCTGCAACGGTGAGCATGGGGGGTTCCTCTTCAAACTGATCCTCCTCTGGGGGAAACTCATCATTGCACTTAAGAGCAGTTGCAATGTCCGTAGCAGTTACTTCAATGTTGTCGGCCTTTATGGATGATGAGAGGACACCTGGTTGGTTGCAGTCGTATGTAAGATTTTTGTAGAATTGCCGGACCAGACTCTCATAGGCAGTGCAAACGATTGGTTTGAACAACTGCTTAAACCCACGACACTTGAACTCTTTGACTGCCCATTGAGTAGCTTCAAAATGTGTGAAGTCATCTTTGATTGCAAAGGAGGTCTCCAACATGAGCTCCCTCTTTTCAAAAGTGGTTTGGGGTGGCTTGACCCAAGCTCTGGATGTCTGAGATGATGAGGCTCGAGTCCTAGGCATATTGTAGCTTGGTTTAGGCTTTTCGTCGAACAAGTGGTGTGCACTCCCAAAACCAAGTGGTGTAAAACCACTTAAAAAAGGCTCAAACCCCCTGCAAAACAAGAGAAAACCAACATAGAGATAACACAAATTTGGTAGCTGCAGGTTGGGCGTCTTAAAACAGAGAAAAATGGGGAAAAATGGGGAAAACATAAATATAGGAAAAGGGAAGAAAATGGAAACATAAAATGGGAAAAAGAGACGGTGGTGGATGTGGGTG
>NC_081544.1:14394163-14513635 GCF_901000735.1 Corylus avellana | reverse complement strand
AACCTCTCAATTTGAACCCCTAAACTTTCAATTGTAGTCACTTTGAACCCCTTCGTCAGATTTAACCGTTAACTTCTAACGACAATATATAAAAAGATCAAAATATCCTTGATTGTGGAGCTGCTAATTTTAGCCTATTCTAGTAGTGGCCAGGATTGCAAATAGCCTTCGCTAGCCCATTTTGGGAAGCATTTTCTATGGTTACTATGACATTTTGGGGTTCCTAGAATTAATTCAATTTGATACTGTTGGGCTGAAATTGGGTCTATTATAAAACACTTAGTTTAATGGATTTATTTAATGAATTATTTATATTAATGGAATTGACAAATTGATCCTATAAGCATTAACTATTATATATATATTGGTAGTATGAGCGCAATGATTCATCACCAAAATATGGATCCAAGCTTTAAAATTATTTATTGTAACTAATTCATTATTTAATAAAAGGTGTTGGTTAGTGATTAAGAATAATATAATATAATATGTTAATAAATGATAAGGGTAAGAAATAGGGTTTGGTCTTTTGGGGTTTAATAGAATTGAAAGTTTACTAGGATCATGTTCTGTTGTGCCAAATACCCACCTAAATTAATAGGCGAATACTTGGTGTGTTTTAACTCGCAAGTGCACAAGATCAAACGATAGTAAGTGCGGCAAATACGAGATCATTCCCACGAGGATTGTTGATTTTGCTTGAAATTGATTTTCTAAATTAAATACCAAAATTGTCACGAAATAGATATGTTGAAAAAGAAATAAAGATAAATGAAAGGGTAGGGCTTTGATATCCACCACTAATCATACTCAATTAATATAACAATATGCCAATGTTCCAATCATATCAAGATTACTTAATGTCTGCCAACCAAAGAGTATGGGTATATACTCCTTAAGCAATTGATCTCCCTAAGCAACAAATTAGGCATAGGTGTATACTCTAATTCTTTTCTTTCTCAAATGATTTAGCATGGGTGTATACTAAGTTGTTCTTTAAGAAAGCATAATGCAATGGAAATCGACAAACACATGAGACCTAGGGCAAGGGTTTATGCTCACGATTCCCCATGTTGATTATCCCAAAAACTCGCAAAGATATCTTTTGTCACTCTTTTAATCCCAAGACTCGGTCATCCAAATTGACTTAAATAACTATTCCATACCACATGCATAAGTTGGCCAAACACATTCATATCAGGAATTCAATAAAGTAAGGAATAATCAAGTTAAGCATCACAATATGATTATCACAAAGGTGCCAATATTGAAATATTAAAGAGACATGATTAGGGCTTCAAACACATTCTAAATTGAGCCTCCAATTCTCCTCTCTGAAATTCTGTTTGGAATGGTGTGGCTTAGATGTCTATTTATAGGCTTAGGAAAACCCTAGAAACCCTAGTAAACCTAGTAAAATCGGAGCTCTAACTTTCCTAGTCCAAATAGGATTAGGAAAACCTAATTTAGGGTGAAAAAGGAGTCTAGCCGCATCTGGGCGCCTCAAGTGCGCTCGATTGTTGGAGTAGTGCGCTTAATCGCAGTTGTGCGATCTATCTCTGCTCTTGGGCGCTTGAGCGCTAATGTGCTCGAGCCTAGGTGTAGTGCGCTTGAGCGCACTGCACTTGGATGCTTCCTCTTGATCCAAGACTTCTAGCTTTTTCCCGATTTCGTCCTTTATGCTCGAACTTTCCATAAATGTTTCCTTTTCTTCCAAACACCTATAAAACACAGAAAGCCCAAAAAGGAAATAAAAAAGTGACATGTGCCAAATATTGCACATTTGGACCTCTTAATTTACATTAGTTAATCTTTTAGTTGTGTCATAATCTAATGCTTTGTGTTAGTTTTAGGTTTTTAGTGTTTTAAAGTTGTTGAAGGAAAACTACGCATTTAAAGTGAAAAATACGAAGTTTGGAAGAAAGCTAGAAAAAAGTGCCATCGAAGTAGGATCGAGCGCATCATCCTGCGCTCGAGTCCATGTGGTCTCGATACCATATGGGTTGCGCTCAAGTGCACCCACATCCACCAGCAAGCCACAAGCACCCAAATGCCAAGCCGCAAGGGAAGAGCTACATGCCCGAGTGCGATCGAGCACGTTGGCCTTGCACTCGAGCGCACTTGTCTGCCAAGTATGACCTAGCGCTTTTTTTAGCGCTTTAAACACTAGAAGCCCCAATAAATACATTGTTAAGCTCCAAGAAAAGGGGGCTGATGACAAAGTCTGATTTTCTACAGTTTTTATCTCTTTAATTTAGTTTTCCTTAGTTTTAGATTTATTTTTAATAATCATGTGGAGCTAAATTCTTAACTAAGGTTGAGGATGAAGCCCCATCTATGAGGAACGACAACACTTTTGTAAGTCAATATTATGATTGATTTGTGAAGCATAGGAAGACATACATAAGTTTGCATTTATGTGAACTTAAGATTGTATTGATGAACATGAATTTGTTGGTCCGACTTGGTGAGTGTGGATTCCACAACTTTAGTATTTTTATCTTGTGATTATTTTTATTTTATTTAGTTTATGTTTGTTTATTTTCAAAATCAAAAACCTGTTGGAACTAGGTTAGGATAAAATTAGTTTAGATTAAAAATTGTTTTCAAAAACACAATTCCCTGTGGATTTGACCTTGCACTTGCATACACTATATTGCAAACAACTCGTAAGCTTGCGAGTACATTTGAAACTCACAACAAATAAAACAAAATAACAAAACTAAGAAATTAACAAATGTAAATTAAGGTGCACCCCTAAACTTACATATTGCTAGTTCCTTAGCAATACGAAACTAATAACAAAATAAAAAACAAAAAGATAAATCCATCTTTCTTGGGATGTACGATTGCATTTGGCGTATGCAATAACCCCTAGGCATTCCCTAGAGGACGAGTGAAGTCTCGTGAGGGTTTTCCAGAAATGTTACCCACTAACATTATGCAAAGTTCATGTTATCCAAAAATTTGAAATATCACTCAAAATCAAGATTTTCATTCATTAGCAATCTTCAAAAGATGAACTCCATCTTCACAATGAATTGGAATTTTAAAGTTTAATCACTTACAAAAGACATGATAAGGCATCACAAGTTCGGAACAGTGAAAAGTGAACTAGCACATAAATATAAAGCTTCCAATTATTTTCAATGTGCATTGTCTCAATATCTCAAATTTCACTAAAATCCCATCAAAATGAATAACTATGGCATAACTTTCTTTTTCCTTTTTTTTCTTTTTTTTTTTTCTTTTTGGTCAAGCTGTGCAATGTTTGGTTCCCTTGAACTTTCTAATTGACCCATGTAACGAGTGTTAGGCCAATGACTCCCAAACCAGATGGTTTTAGGGCATTAGGTGTAAAGACACCCCTAAGGACTTACTAATCCGAGTCAAAAAGGCTACGAAACCAAACTAACCCTGACATTAACCAAATCAAAATTCTTCACCTTTTGACGTGAACACTCAGTGCTTACTAAGGCAAGAGGTCCAGTTACTTAAAGAAAAGCTTATCAATGATCATTTTTTAAAAAATAAAAATTATGCCAAATTATCCACCAATAAGTCATCCAATTTCACCCAAGACATCGAAACATAGACATCAGACTCTCATGTCATACCCCACAAATTATGTGCTAATGTGCTTGTGTCAAATCAGATCAAACATGTGAATTCTCAAATGCCTAAAGTAAGTAACCAAACTTCAAAACTTTATCATCAGATCATGTGTTCAAAATTTTAAGCTCACCAATGAAAATCAAATCACAATTTTTTCAGATCAACCAAAATTTTAAGACAAACATGAGCATTTTTTTTTTTTTTTAATCAAGTTATAGGACAAAGTGTGTAAATGACTCCCATACCCCCAAACTTAAATTACACATTGTACCTAATGTGTGTATAACATGGAAAGATCTTACCCGAGAAATGGAAAAACTGGCTAGAATGGTATGGCTTGTAGCACACCCCCAAACTTGAGCGCAAAAAGACTTGTCCCTGAAAAACAAGATACTAAAATAACAATGGAAAACAAAAAGAAACAAAAATTAAACAATAGAAATAAAATGAAAACAACAAAAAGGATATGTTGTGGGGTGCAACACTAAGTTTAACGTCATCAACCAGACTGTGGTTCTCTCACTGCGGTGCAAAAGAAGAAGCCCTTGAAGGTGGTAGCAATCGGTCTAGAATGGACTGCATCAGTTCTTCTTGCTTCTGTATCAGTTCTCCTTGCTTCTGCAGCTGTTCTTCTTGCTTTGCTAATCTTTGGTCTGCCAAGAACTTGTCTTCCAGGGCTTCTCATCTTTGATCTGCTAGCTCATACCAGAGGAATGAAAACACATCACAGATGCATTGATATTGTGAAATGCCCATGGTGATGGTCTCCTCCTTCTCTGCCTGCTTAGCTCCAAGTTCATCCACGTCCATATGCTCCGCCTCCTCGACTCTCACTGCCTCAACTACTGGTGCCCAAGGTACCCTTAGCATGTGTGAGTAGCTTTGGTTCCACTGGATTTTCCCAAATTGCGGGTGTTCTTTGACAGGTCCATCTACTAAGGTGCCTTTAATGCCTTTCTTCCACAGTATGTGAGTGATGAGAAACAATAATGGTAATCCCCATGTGTTGGTATTGTTAGCTCCTCCTACATGCACTCCTTCCCAAAATTTGTGCATCTAGCCACAGATGAGGTCAGGCATGGAACACCAGTATCCCTTATGAAAGGCATATAGAGCATTGAGAAAAGGACCTCGTCATTGAGTTTTGTGTCCCAAAGGACACGCATTCCTATGGAGGATAAAATCCACAAGCCAGAGTTGTGGAGGTAGCTTGGTCTTGGTGGCTACATTGCAGTGCTTGTCTGCGTACTCTCCATCACCTCTCCAATGATAGCTGCAACGGTGAGCATGGGGGGTTCCTCTTCAAACTGATCCTCCTCTGGGGGAAACTCATCATTGCACTTAAGAGCAGTTGCAATGTCCGTAGCAGTTACTTCAATGTTGTCGGCCTTTATGGATGATGAGAGGACACCTGGTTGGTTGCAGTCGTATGTAAGATTTTTGTAGAATTGCCGGACCAGACTCTCATAGGCAGTGCAAACGATTGGTTTGAACAACTGCTTAAACCCACGACACTTGAACTCTTTGACTGCCCATTGAGTAGCTTCAAAATGTGTGAAGTCATCTTTGATTGCAAAGGAGGTCTCCAACATGAGCTCCCTCTTTTCAAAAGTGGTTTGGGGTGGCTTGACCCAAGCTCTGGATGTCTGAGATGATGAGGCTCGAGTCCTAGGCATATTGTAGCTTGGTTTAGGCTTTTCGTCGAACAAGTGGTGTGCACTCCCAAAACCAAGTGGTGTAAAACCACTTAAAAAAGGCTCAAACCCCCTGCAAAACAAGAGAAAACCAACATAGAGATAACACAAATTTGGTAGCTGCAGGTTGGGCGTCTTAAAACAGAGAAAAATGGGGAAAAATGGGGAAAACATAAATATAGGAAAAGGGAAGAAAATGGAAACATAAAATGGGAAAAAGAGACGGTGGTGGATGTGGGTGATGTGCCGCAATGTGTGGTGGTGCAGAGGTGAGATGGGTGGCGCAGCAGTGTGTGTGGTGGTGCAGCAGTGACTGTAGATGGAGAGAAGAGGGGTTAGGGAGTCACGGTGCAAGGGAGAAGTGATGTGGGGGAAGGGGAAAGTGACCTGAAAATAGGTCACTTGCGCCTCTGTTCGAGTGTGCTCGATCGTACTCGTGCCAAGGGTGTGTGTGTGTGTGTGTGTGGATGCACTCGCGCGCGCAAGGGGGCATGGGCGAGAATGTGCTCGATCGCATAGCAAGGTGCGCTCGATCGCACTTGTGCAAGTGTGTGAGTGTAAGTGATGGGCAGCTGTGCTCGAGCCTACCTGGGGTGAGCTCGATCACAAACCTGTGTGCAGGTTAACATTACTTAAAACAACGAAAATAAAAACTAAAAATAAACAAGAAACTAAAAAAAAAAAGAAAAACAAAGAGAAAATAAATTTAAAATAACAACAACATAAAACACAACTAGATGATACTCCAACCAAATACCAGTCAAGTGCAACACATTGCTGTAAAAATATAACCAAAGAATGAACATGGAACAACAATGGAAAGGATAAACCTAGATGGAGATCATGGACCCTGGCCTGATTTAGGACTTTAGTGCATAGGGCCTGCGCTCAAACCTATGAAGTTGACTCATTTAGTCAAAATATATGGGATCCCCCAAGCCAACGGAATCCTCATCCATGATGCGCTCAGTGCTTTCTGACCCTTGAGTTTAAACTTGAAGCACTGGTCTTTTCTTCTCTTGGACCAACGAGAATGATTTTTACCTACAGAAAGGTAATTCCAATTGTTTGTAGATCGAGGTGGACCACTCTGAGTCTTCTCAAACAGTTTCTCATCCAGAAGGGAATCATGAACTGGAATAACATGAGGAGAATACTCAGGGAGTTTATCTATCTTGATGTCCTCAATTTGTTCATTTGATAGCCCTAACAAACTACTCTCTTGGCCTTTTGGTACTTCGGGGATAAGAGCTAATGTTGAAGAAGTCTCAGTGCTCTCTTCTTTTTCCCGATGTGGTTCTTATGGAACCTCAATTTGCTCCTCCTTCCATTCTTCCACTTGATTTTCAACCACTTCTTCACTCCTCAATGTCGTGATAGCTTGCTCATGATAGTAAGTATACTCATCCTCCATGTAGTGTTCATTAGGATTGGCCACCGACTGACTTTGACACTATTTTTCTTTTTCTTGGAGGATATCGGCTATTTGTTTGAGGTAGGCCTCCATCCTTTCAAATGATTGCAAGCATCGCTTACTGTCCTCAGCTTGGCTTTTGAGAATGGCTGAAAAGTCATAACTCTCTGGAAGAGGTGGTTCTTCTTGGTATTGTTGAGGCCAATTGATGGGAGATGGATCCTCTTCATGATAGCAAATACTCTCTTCCTCTATGTAGTGTCCATTGGGATTAGTCACTGACTGACTTTGGGGCTCTTCTTCTTTGAGAAAATCTGTTGTTTGTTTGAGGTGGGCCTCCATCCTTTCAATTGATTGCAAGCGAGAGTTCTCCATCTGCTCAACTGCTTATAGTGTATTATTGGTCGCCAATCTAATCATAGCTAAAAACTTTTCAAAAATCTCAGGAGGAGGTGGCTCGACCTGATACTGCTGTTGTGGAGCTGATTGAGAGGAATATGATTGATCATAGAACAGCAGATATGATTGATGGTGCAGTTCATGAAATTGTTGAGCATGATTTCCAGGAGCTTGAGCTTGCCACAAGAGATTAGACTCTTGGTTCCATGTCGGATTATAGGTAGTAGAATAGCCGTCGTTCCTAGGTCTAAAGAACGATGTGTTCATATGCCCATAAGAATAGTCAGAAAATTATCTTGTTGAAAGACAACTCTAACCTGGTGATAAGGGTTATGGCAATATGAATATAGCCCATGGGGTGTCAGAATGGCTCCCCACATGTGTGAAAACAATAATTAGATAACAAAAAGAAGTTGCAGACTCGAATGACCCTGCATGAAAGGAAAAAATTAGATCCATAATTAAAACAGTTTAAGTGATGTTGTCCGGATGTGCAATCGATCGCACTAGCTAGTGCGCTAGATCGCACTGGTGCGCTCGATCGCCCTAGAATGGGCACTTGAGCGCACCTCTGTAGACAGCACAGAAGCTGCGGAAAACCAGAAAACAGAAAAAATTCTAAACAAAATTAAACAATCCCCGGCAATGGTGCCAAAAACATGTTGTGCCAAATACCCACCTAAATTAATAGGCGAATATTTGGTATGTTTTAACTTGCAAGTGTACAAGATCAAACGATAGCATAGTGCGGCAAATACGATATCATTCTCATGAAGATTGTTGATTTTGCTTAGAATTGATTTTCTAAATTAAATATCAAGATTGTCACGAAATTGATATGTTGAAAAAGAAATAAAGATAAATGAAAGGGTAGGGCTTCAATATCCACCACTAATCATACTCAATTAATATAACAATATGCCAATGTTCCAATCATATCAAGATTACTTAATGTTTGCCAACCTAAGGGCATGAGTGTATACTCTTTAAGCTATTGATCTCCCTAAGCAACGAATTGGGCATGGGTGTATAGTCTAATTCTTTTCTTTCTCAAAGGATTTAGCATGGGTGTACACTAAGTTGTTCTTTAACAAAGCATAATTCAATGAAAATCGACAAACACATGAGACCTAGGGCATGGGTGTATACTCCCGGTTCCCCATATTGATTACACCAAGAACCTACTAATGTGCAGATTATAATTACTTGCAAGCACACGAGTCATGTGCAATATAGCGTTGATTTGCTATTGTGATAGAGGGTGCAATAAATGACCCATGTTGATTTCCCCATGTTGTAGCTCCCCGGCTTTACGAGGCAAGCTGTAAGTGGAATTATCTAAATACTCACGTGACGCTACTACTTCTTCCCTACTAAATAACACAGCGGAAAAGCTGTAATAAATTTTTCTTTTCTTCTTATAACCAACACTCGTTAATAAATACATACCAGAGCTTCTATTATACATCATTATGACATCACAAAATTTTTCCTTAATACAATGAGTCACAGACGTCATAAATACAACTAAACTATCCATACTAACTTACGTAAAGATGGCTCTTCAAAAGTAAAAGCCTCCTGCAAGCCTCAAGAGTAAGACTCTAATCAGGTGTATGGATCCTCAACGATAGTCTTTGCAGTGATATCTGTAGAATCATTATGGTTTTACAGGTAGAAGTGTGAGTCTATGACTCAATATGTTCAAGCAAACTGACCATTTATAATGTGAGCCCTTCTTTATTTAAAAATCAATCTTATCACCAATGCTTACTAAATAGCCACGTATGCAAGGTTTTCACAAATAAGTTTTAATAAACGTATGGCTAAATGGTAAACCAGATGATAGATTATTTGATACATAATAATAATATTTTTATTGCAAGCATAATAAAAATAGATTATTTTGATACGTAATAATAGATTATTTTGATATGTAATCAATCTTATCACCAATTTAAGTACATATCTTTGCATAACATATCATATCATAACATAACATTAACATTTCATAACATACATAACATCATAAGTGAATTTATACTCCCAATTATCCCCTGTAGTTTGCTAAGTGTTACCCCAGTTAGTCGCAAGGTTGCTAATAATTTATCCATCTCACAGCTTTGAGGAGTTGAACGTGTAACCCCATTCAACTGCTAGGCTGTTAGGCAACTTTCTTTCCCCCTTCCTAACATCGGGGTGTCAGGCGCATAATCCCCCCTTAACCGCTGGGCTTTACATGTGTTCATACATAAGATCATATTTTTCATATCATCATTCTTTTCGTAAATCTTGTTTTCCTTCCAAAACTCAACTTCTTTTCATAAATCATTTCCTTTGGAAACACATTTTCATGTAAAACATTTCAAAATATATTCATACGTGTAATTAAAATAGTTGGGCTCAACAAAATATGCTTAACATGCTTTTGTAAAATAATGTAGGGTCAGTAAGTTTGAACTTACCTTTTGAGCTTAAAGTTCCTTATACGTAGTCTCCTTTGTTTGTACACTTTCTGCATTAATATCGTACTTTTCATATTAGCATGTATTTATTATATTTTATTCCTATGCCTCATTTTAAATCTTAGGATCCTTAAAATACCTCGAGAAACATTATTTTCATGCTTTGCCTTAATTCTAAAAATTTGGGCAGCATAACGACATGTTTACAATATCTTGGCATCAATTGGGCAACATAATGACATATCTAAACATCTTAGTACTATTTGGGCATCATAATGACTATATAGCATTTTTTTTTTTTTTTGGTATTTTCATACGGGCATTACTACGACATTAGTGTAATATTTAATAAAAATCTTTAGCATTACTTGGGCATCACATCGGTGCTATTGAAAAATACCTAATAATATTTAGGTAGCACAACGACGCATTTGTAATATTTACAAGGATGATTGAATATAATATCCTTCCCGAGATATTCAATCACACTTTTCCTGAGCAATTTAGACATCATAACGACATAATTTAAATTTTAATAACTAGAATTGACATAAATTAGGGATAAATGAATTATACCTAGCACTTTCACTTGAAGTAGCTCCAAAGCTTTAAGATTTAAAGCTTATATATATATCCCATTTATTTAGAAACTCTTCAGACGAGAGAGACACAGAGTATTTTCTGTGATTCAAAAAACAAGCATAGCACGGCCTATTTATAGGCAAGGTTTGGGGACACGGGTGGAATTAGCTGCAAAGAGTTCAAGCGGTGGGAAACAAAACTTGATTGCCATTGTTCATTGTAGGCACCGAACAATAACTCAAGCAGTGGAAATTCTTTTTCTTTAAAAAACGATTTGGGGTAATTACTTTTTTCCCTATCAACTACAACGCATTGTCACTTTGTCCCCTTAACTATAATGTATTGTCACTTTGCCCCATGAACTACAACACATTGTCACTTTGACCATCTAAGTTAACACCTTTGACTGACGGAAGAGGGAGTTATGAGTATAAAATGATAGTTTAACGAGGTTGAATAGTAGGATTGTCAATTTATAAGACAAAATAACAATGTATTATAGTTGATGGAGAAAAAAAATAATTACTCCAAACTATTTACTGCAATGTAGTAGACAATAGGAGGAGACTTTAGAATCTTGTAGAATTTGGTGGTCGTGGGCGTAGCTCCCTTCAATACATATATATTATTTAATGTAAAATCAGCACTTCATATAGATGAGCATTTACTTGAATGTTCTAGACTTCTAGTGCTCACGTGACACGTCCATATATATATATATATATATTTCTTATTATATTAAACTAATCAAACCAATTAATTATTTATCACACTAATACTACCATTACTACTAACTCTTAGGCATCCGGTTAATCTAATTAGGTAAATCTTGAATGTCAAATAATCCATAATGCGAATCAAAGCTAGCTATAACTGTCTACATCTTAGTTCAAACTGAGAATATTAAATTAGACATCAAATATATTTTTCTAATATATTTGCTTTAACTTAAGATTACAATTTATACTAAAGCATTCTTAGACATCCTAATAAATTCCTCAGGTGTTACAACTATTTCCTCGTCAGAAGTCGCGTCAGGACGGCCATGTAACGGGAGTGAAGTTAAAGCTACTGGTTTCTCGTTAGAAGCCTCATCAGGACGGGGACGTAACGAGGCCAAAGTTGGATTCCCTGTTTTCTCGTTAGATGGAGCGTCAGGACAGGACACATGATGGGGATGAGTCATTTATTCTTCCCGTCATGACGGCACTCATTTTCCGTTAAGACGTGAAGAAGGATTTTATTCTTTGTTGGATGCTCGTCAAGACGAGAGGTACAATTTCCGTGGTAACTTGATTTTTTTCCTTGATTTATCTTCCCATTGCTCTTGGAAAATCATTGGATGTGTTTACAAAAGTGTTCCACAATGTTCCTGTACCCGGACATCCATTGGGCATCACTTGGAAGTGATTGCGTCACTTAGGAATTTTTTCCCGTCACTTGGGCATCATGACGCGACTACTAACGGGAAAACAGTAAGTTATTGCCCAATTCCCATCCTAACAGAGCTAAATTCCCGTTAGGACGTGACTGGTTTTGGCAGAAAGTTCAAAGTTGTTTTTGACCTAGAAAGCGTCCAAATGTGAAGAAGCTCTTGAAACAAAGTTGTAGATTAGGCAAAGAGCGTTCCAGAGCCATTGAATTTGCATCATTTGCAGCTTGGATGAAAAGTTATGGCTAAGATACCTTGACTGGTTTGGTTCTCCAAATGACTTTTCAGCTTTATGACAAGTTCACCCTTTCTCTTTATGCTCATTTAGAAAGGTTGGACCTCCAAGCACGAAAATCATAAGGGAGAGTCTCTAGAGATGGTTGATTACTTCTCTATGTTGATCCAAGAAGGATTGGGTTTGAAGCCATTGTAGCTTTCTCCCTCTTGATGGTTGTGAAGCTTTCTTCCATGCTTCACCATTGTTGTACCAAGTGGAGTTCCTAAAAAGCTTGAAGCTTTCGACCACTTGGGGTTTTTAATTGTTGATTTCAAACCACGTCATACACATCATGCAACTGCAAAGAAGTCTACCGAATGATCAATAAGGAGATGCACTCCATGGAGATGGTCATGATGGAGACAAGCAAGGAAGCTTATTGTTCTTACTAAGTCTAGAGGTCCTCCAGGGAATGAGTATCGTCTAGTCTGTAACTCTGAATCTTCATATAGTGATTTCCTTAGTTTGGCTACCCATAGTGGTTTTTCCCTTTGATTGGTTCAAAGAGTTTTCCACTTCGTCAACAAATCTTGTGTTGTGGTTGTGTGGACGTTCTTTATTGTTGCATTGGTTTAATCTTAAGTATATCTATTTATTTTCCTTATATAAACTACTTATGCGTTCGCTTTGGATATATAAATTGCTTATGGGTTTGATTTGGGAGTAGAACACGATCCTTGTGTTTTATCAACATAAACTAGAGACAAAAGGAATTTATTAACAAATTTTGGAAAAATTGCTTTCCGGGCTTCGAGAACACTATTACCGAGTTGCCTGGCCGTTCTCTCTCTAAAATCTAGAGCTTTCTCTCTGTACAACCTTAAGAGCTTCTCTCTCTAAGTATGTAAATTATTAATCCATGAAGACATTCCATGTTTATAAATGAATATGATGTTTATTCATTCTATCATCATTGAGCTATGACATACACTATCTTTTACATGCCTACTACCTAAATGTTCATCATGCATGTGAAAAGGTCCTAGGGTCACCTTGAATATGGATAAGGGTGTAAGTAACATTGTTATCACACAAGATCTTAGTCCATCAATCCTTCTATCCTTAAAGGTTTAAAGTTTACAGTTAGTAAATGGAACTAAGCATTCCATTTTGATATGACTGTTACACATCGAATCTTAATGATCTACCTTGATAATGTGAAGCGGCATCTTCGAGATTGATGTGTAGTGTGCGGAGTTCATAAAGCACTGAACATACCAAGGAGTTGTCTTTTCAAGAAAAATATTTTATATTGAGAAAAGACAATAAAGTCCTTAAAAGACTTATTTGGACTTTGGTTCTAAATTCTGAGAAGTTAGTAAACCCAAATGTGAGAATGTTGATTACTTAGATGTATCGTAGAGAAAGACCTATCGTTGGTCAATAGAAGCTCAGTGCCTTGGGTAATCACATTTGAACATTGTGGGAACACAAACTTCAAGAAAAAATCAAAATCTTTTGTCATGTAGACAAAGAGATAAGAAATTTTCCCTTAAGATAGATTTTATAGATATTGTTCTCAAGTCTCTGGCCAAAGCATTTTGGTTGGCATACCAAAATATATATGTGATTTTCATATTGTAAAATCAGCGACTTAAGGAAAAGTGGTAGAGAATTAAGTAGTAGTATCCTTGGCCTTAATTCTGCTACAGAAGATTTCATGGAGGAATCACAAGTCGTTATTAAGTCAAAGGAATTAATAGTATGAAGCAAAAATATTTATTGAAGTACAGTCACAATTATTTAGTAGAATTAATTGTAATTAAAATATTATCGTGTAACGTATGTCGGGTGACATGATTACGAAAATATTTAAGCCAATAATTATTTTTTCCTTTAGGTCCCTCACCAAACAGATATATATGTTAACCATATAAATGTTGGGAATTGTGTCCAAAACTCCAATTGATTGATAGAGTTTTTGATTAGACCATGAGAATTCCATCCAAACTATAACATGTTAAACCTCAAATGACTTATCTTGATCATGAGAAGCAAGGAGGCTTCATGTTAATATGTTGGGGTATTGGCAAGGTAATGTCATACACTGAACACGACCACAATTGATGTATGTGCACGATGTGTTAAAGATTTACTCTAAATCCTAATAAGTAAGTGAACTCAAATGTGAAATGATGATTACTTTGATATATCATAGAGTGAGACCTATCAGTGGTCAACAGAGCTCAATACATTTGGTAATCACATCTAATATTGTGGGAACATGAACTTCAATAAGGAATCCAAATTATTGAGGAGAATGCACTTACCCCATGAAGTTTGACCTCTTTTTCAATTTGAATCCAAATGTTTAAAAATTTGCAATGTACCCTCATAAAGTTTCAAAAAATTTTAATTTAAAGCATCCGTTACTTATTGCCGTCTGAGAAGACGGAAAGTCTACCACCTGACACTCAAGTGATTTTTTTGGGCTTATTCTCCCTAGATTGCCCCCAACCCATATGAAATTCTCATATTGCCCCTATTTTTTTTTTTTTATATGAAATAATAATAATAATAATAATAATCAATTTGGGGTGGCAAACGACCCCCAACCCATTGAGAGTGGTTTTGGCCACCCCCATTAGGGTCCTTGGTGGTGGCCGAACCACCCCCAATGGGCTTGGGGATGGTTTCAGCCACCCCCATTTGGCCCATTGGGGGTGGCCAAACCACCCCCATGCCCCATGGGGGTGGCTCGCCACCCCCAATACGGCCATTTGGGGGTGGCCAATGGGTCTTGGGGTGGTTGAAACCACCCCTATTTTGCCCCTCGTGGGTTGCCGAACCACCCCCATGGGAAGTGGGGGTGGCTCGCCACCCCAATCCGGCCAAAAGAGGTGGCCAGCCACCCCCAAATGGCCAAAGGGGGTGGCTACGACTACTCCCAATTTTTATTTATTTATTTTATTTTTAGAAAAAAAGAGGGGCAATCTGGGGAGAATAAGCCCAAAAAAATCACGTGAGTGTCACATGGTGGACTTTTTGTATTCTTAGACAGCAATAAGTAACGAATGGTTCAAATTGAAAATTGGGTCAAACTTCGGGAGGTAAAGTGCATTTTCCGCCAAATTATTTGTCAGAAAATGAAGAGATAAGGAATATTCTTCTTGTTTTAGATTTAATGGGAAATATTATCCTAAAAGCTTAGGCCTGAGTGTTTTCAGTAGTTACACTGAAAACTTGTCTATGTACACGGTGAGATATAATCTCACAAAGGTACATAAGGATAATCTTGAATTTAAATCAATGACTCAAGGAAAGAGGTAGTGAACAAAGTAACAGTTGTAAAAGATTTGGGTTCAACTACAAAATGATTTCTTGGAAGGGTAAAAATGTAATAAGAAAAACATGAGGATTGATTGATTAAATAAAAAATAATTATTCGAGAGCAGTCACAATTATTTAGTGGAATTAATTGTGATTAAATAGTGTCGTGTGATAATTGAAAGATATGTTTACAAGCCTATTAAGCTAATGATATTTTAGGAAAAAGTACACTTTACCCCCCAAAGTTTGAGCAGATTTTCAATTCGACCCCCAATGTTTCAATTTTTGCAATGCACCCTGTTGAGTGACAAATATTGCATATTGTCCCCTTAATTTAGATTTGTTAAGCCTTTAGCTTTATTAGTGTCTGATGTTTTGTGTTAGTTGTGGTGTTTTAGTGTTTTGCAAGTTGTTAAGGGAAAACTGCAGTCTTAATGTGAAAGATGCAATGAATTTGAGAAAATAGCAATTCTGGAAGTGCCCTCGAGCGCACTCACGCTCAACATCAAGCCAGCAGCGCCCAAGAGCTGCACCGCAAGAGACCTAATGCACAAGTGCGATTGAGCGCACTCATCCGACTTGGCAGTGCTGACACCCTAATTATCTCTATAAATATCACATTTTTTATTGTAAACGCACCAAGGTGGCGCCGTTTAGTCCTGAACTTCGAACTTTTGCCCTTTTTGAGCTCTGAACTTGATTTCCCTTTGTAAGTTTTTAGTTTTCATGTTATCAATACATGTAATTATGTTTTGTGTAATCATGAGAGGCTAAATCCTTCAACTAAGGTTGAAGATGAAGCCTCACCATTGATTAGTTTTATGTTTTCATGTATGTTCGTACAATTCCGACATTTATATATGTTCTATTTCAATCTAGTTGTTAGATTAAACTCTTTTAACTGATTGCTTATTTATTTGTTTGATTAAACGTTGGATTTTCATTGTGTTTCATCCAATGGATACATTGTATCTTTTCATTTAAATTGGATATCCATTGTTTTTCGTTAATCTAACGGATACATTGGATGATTTTGATTTAATTTGGAAATGCATAGTTTTCATAAATACGGATGGATTCATTGAATGTTTCAATAGGTAAATTTTATAAAAACAAGAAAACATGAATAGGGTTTAATTGCTTGTCGGACGTATGAACAAAAACATGAAAATGTATGCTTTAATTTGGTGAGGTAGATTCTGAATACCTTACTGCCTTTTTATCATTTGATTAAATTTCAGTTTTAATTTAGTTTATATTTTGCACGTCAAAATGACAAACAATTCGGAACTAGGTTAAAATAGAATTAGTCTAAATAAAAATTGATTTTCACAATGCAATTCACTGTAGATTCGACCTCGCACTTACACACACTATATTGCAAACGACTCGTGTGCTTGTGAGTACTTTAAAACTCACAATAAGTTTTTGGCACCGTTGCCAGGGAGTTGTTTGTTTTTGTGAAAATTTATTTTTGTTAAATTGATTTTGTTTTTCTACTAGTTTAGGTAGATTTTTATTTTCTATCCTCTTTGCAATTTTATTTTATTTCTTTTTAATTTTTATTTTATTTTCTATAATTTGATCTAAAAAAAAAAAAAGAGAGAGAAAGAGAAGTTTGGTTACTGTTTTTCTAGTTTGCAGATCAGAGGAGCCCAATCCCTGCCAAGACGCTCGAGCGCACATCACCTGCGCTCGAGCACACTCGAGCCTATCGCAGCAAGGCGCCGGTGCGCCTGCGCTCAACGTTGCTGCAGTTACGCTCATGCACACAACAAACACACACCCTGCGCGCATTTGCATTCGATCGTGCCTCACTTGCGGTCAAGCGCACCTCAGCAGCCAGCTTCAGCAGTCCAGCAACAGCTAAGTGGGAAGTTTTTCTTTTTAATTATTTTTGATTTATTTTGTGAATAATTGTTCTCTGTTTTGTTCTCTTTTCTGTTTTTTCTCATTTTGTGATTTGTTTCGTTTCTAGTTACTTAGTTTATTTTAGAGCTTTTGTTTGGTGTATGCTTGGTCGGAGATCCTTGATCCTAGAGTTGATACCCTTAGATCCCGACATTGATAGAACCCTTAGGAGAAATCAAAGAGCACCAGTTGAGAGAGACTGTTGAGATGGGAGATAACATACCCCAAAATGTGGAGCAGCCTATTATGCTAAATACTACCTAAATTAATAGATAATATTTAGTACGTTTTACTCGCAAGTGCACAAGATCAAACAGTCGTATAGCAGGCAAACACGAGATCATTCCCATGAGGATTGGTAAATTATGTTTAGAAGTAATTTCCTATTTAATTGAACAGATAAAATTCAATTGTCACGATTGAATTTAAAATAAAGAAATAAAATAAAAGATAAACTAAAACTAAAAACAATTAGGGTTTTGATATCCAACACTAATCAGACTAATTATGATAACAATATGCCAATGCGCCAATTATACCAGTATATTTAATGTTTGCCAACCTAAGGGTATGGGTGTCTACTCTAATTTTTTTCTTTCTTAAAGAATTTAGCATGAGTGTCTACTAAGTTGTTCTTTAAAAAAGAATAAAACTGTAAAAATCGACAAACACATGAGGCCTAGGGCATAGGTGTCTACTCCCGGTTCCCTATGTTGATTAAGCTAAGACCCCGGTGTGGATTTCTTTTGTTACTCTTATTAAACCCAGGACTCGATCATCCAAATTGATTTAATTAACTAGTTCATAACACATGCATATGTTGATCAGGCAAACACATATGGCGAATTCAAGAAAACAGGAATTAATAAAGTTAAATACACCAAAATATAATTGTAGCAAATGCGCCAATATTGAAATCATAAATAGACATGATTAGAGCTTCAATCTAGCCCCAATTAAAATATAAACTACAGAACAAAATAAAAGGTGGAAGAGAAGAAAAACCTAAACTCCTCTTGATCTAGCCTTCAGTTCCTTTCCAGAGCTTATGCCTCTTTCTCCACCTTTTTCCTAGAAGCTAAGAGGTCTATTTATAGGCCTTTTGAAGTCCTTGTTACACTAGTAAACCTAAAAAATCCATAGGGTTTAGTCCTATTACAAGTGGGACTTGAAAAACCCTAATATGGAAGGAAAGGGCATTCTGGCCACAGCTCATTGTTCTCTAGTACACGGGTGCGATCAATCATAACCCGTGTGCGCTCGATCGCATGCCTACGATCGAGTCTCCTTGTGTGCGCCTCGTCTGGTCCTTTTGCTTGTAGTGAGGGACCTGCGATTGATCGCACTACCAGAGCCTCCAGCTTTTCCCAAATTTACTCTTTAAGCTCGATCTTCCAGGTTTTCTTCCTTTTCTTCCAAAGGCCTACAAAGACACAGAAAATACAGAAAAGGAATAAAATATCATAAACTAACAACACTAAGGAATTAACACATATAAGTTTAAGGGCTAAAATATGAATATTTTGGCACTTAACACAGCCTAGGGTTAAGAATGAGGATGCGAGAGCTGAGAATGTGGAGCAAGCTAGAGCTTGGAATGTGGACTACACTACATCCCGTAGGGATTTGTTCGCAACCGTTGCGACAAACGCTCCTTCAAGCATAGTATTGCCACCAACCAATGCTACCCATTTTGATCTTAAACCTCACGTCATCCAAGTCTTACCTTCATTCCATGGTCTGGATTCTGAAAATTCATATAGTCATGTGAAGAAATTCCGTGACATATGTGCCACTTTCAAATTCCAGAACTTCTCTGAAGAGTTTGTCCATCTGAGACTGTTTCCTTTCTCCCTTCACGATAGAGGCAAGGCATGGTTGGATTCTAACATGCCTAGATCCATCACATCGTGGGAAATCCTGTTGAACAAGTTTAACAATAAATTTTTCCTGATGTCTAGAGTCAATGAGTGCCGAAAGGAAACTAGTTCTTTTATTCAGGGGGAGAATTAGAAATTTTCAGAGAGTTGGGAGAGATTCAAGGAGTTACAAATAAAGTTCCCTCCACATGGATATGAGAAATGGAGGCTCAATCAATTTTTCTACCAAGGATTGACTCAATCCAACCGTAGCATGATCGAGTCTATAAATGGGGGGGCTTTCTTGAGTTTGACATGAGATGAAGCATACAAAGCTTTAGATAAGTTGTCCGACACTTCACAACAATGGGATTTTTCAAGTTGTTGGGATACCTCCGGTCGAGCTCCCAAGAAAGGAGGCATCTATGAGGTTAAGGAAGACACAGAGTTGAGGATAATGATAGATGCTCTCACCCGAAAGGTCGACGCTCTCACTGTGAGCCAGCCCATCAATGCAGCCAATGCATTCAATGCTAAAAGTTGTTCCATCTATGCGAGTCCTTTGCACTCAGTTCAGAATTGTCCATCTCTACCGGCCTATGCCGAGTGTTCGATGGAACAAGTGAATGCTTTCAATGATTATAGGAAGCAATCAAGTGGGCCATACTCAGAGACCCATACTCTAGGGTGGAGGAACCACCCCAATCTCTCATGGAAGCAGAACAAGCCGATGAATCAGGGAGGAGCCTCTCATCATGCTCAAAGTCAATATCCTCCCGGATTTCTTCCACAGGCTCAAAATCAAAGTCGCTCGGTTTTTCCAGCGCCACCTCCTGCATTCCATGGCCCAAATCAAGTGCCAACGTCATCTTCACATTCATCTTTGGAGGACACGCTCAAGGAGTTTGAATCTCAGACCTCACAAACTCTCAAGGAGTTCATGCAAATGACATGCCAATCCATAAGTGAAGTGAGTAGTGCTACCATAGTAAACACCCAAGCTATTGCCAAGCTCGAGAGTCAGATAGGACAAATAGCAAATCACTTGGGTGAGAGAGAGAAGGGAAAGCTCTCGAGTCTGCCTATGCCTAATCCTAAGGGGCAGTTTGCGGTTGGAAGTTCTTCAGATTCTGCGCACGGGTAGGAATATGTACAATCCATTGTCACACTTAAGTCAGGGAGACAAGTGGACAATCAAGTGGTTCCGCCAGAAGAGAAACCTGCTGTGCTGCAAGGGCAAGATAGTGGCAAAAATGAGGGGAGAGATGCTGCGCCTTCTAAAGCCATACCCACTGTTGAGGACCCCCCTAGGAGCTTTGTCCCAAAAGCTCCTTATCTGGAAAGATTGAAGGCCCTGAAGAAGAGTGTGCAGTATGGTGAAATTCTAGAGGTATTCAAACAAGTTCAAATAAACATCCCCTTTTTGGATTCCATCCAACAAGTGCCCTCTTATGCTAAGTTCTTGAAGGATTTAGTCACTGTCAAGAGAAAGACAAATGTCCCAATGAAAGCATTTATGATCGAGCAAGTCAGCTTCATCCTTCAATGCAAGCTTGTCCTACCATTTCTTGCATGATAGGACTCAACGGGATTGAAAGGGCACTATTGGATCTTGGAGCAAGTGTGAATCTCTTGCCCTATTCAGTCTACTTACAATTGGGGTTGGGAGAATTGAAGCCCACGGAAACCAAGGGGAATAGTTGAGGATGTATTGATCAAGGTGGACAAGTTTTATTTCCTTGTGGACTTCATAGTGATAGACATGGAACCAGTTCCGAATGTTGGGAGCCAAATCCCTGTGATTCTAGGGTGACCTTTCTTAGCTACGGCTAATGCCCTAATCAACTATAGGACTGGGGTGATGAAAATTTATTTTGGGAATATGACAGTAGAGCTAAACATCTTTGGCATCAATAAGCAGCAACCTAACTATGATGAGGTCCACAATGTGTGCCTAATTGAAGGGATAACTGATGAGACTATGAGTGAGTTAAGCTTGGAGGACCCTGAGGTGGAGTGCTTTACTCAAGATGAAGATGATCTGGACTTAGACAAGCTACATGGGCAAGCTGGGATTTTGTGTGAGCTAAGTATTGAGGATCCTGAGATAGAATGTTTTGCACATTAGGAGGTGATCTTAACCTTGATAGGTTACTTGAGCAAGCTTGGACCTTGTATGAGCCAAGTATTGAGGATCCTGAGGTGGAGTGTTTTGCCCAATGCGGAGACGATATGGACCTTGACAGGTTACGTGAGCCAGCTGAGGTTGTGAGTGAGCCAAGTGTGGAGGACCCTATGTTAGAGTGTTTTGCTCAATTTGGATTTGATTTGGACTTTGGTGAATTAGTTGAGCAAGCCGAAACCATTTTGGATCCCTTTCCTAAGATGCAGCTGGAGAATGGGAAAACCATTGAGGCATCATTCCCCAACCCATATTCATTAGCAGTTGAGCTTCTCAAGTTAATTTTTGAGAGCAAATGTGCTAGACCCATTCATGTGTGGCCTAAGTGACCAAGTGTGACCGTGGGGAGGAAAAAGGATAACGAGTTGTTCTCTACTCATGTTCAGACAGGATGGCCAGGGTGTATTGATTACAGCAAGTTGAAGGCCATTACAAGGAAAGATCAGTTCCCTCCCCCGTTCATTGATAAGTTGGTGGAACAGTTTGCTGGACATCCCTACTACTGTGTGCTTGATGGTTATTTCAGCTACAACCAAGTTCCTTTGGATCCCGACGAGCAAGTGGACACCATCCTCACATTTCCTTTTGGTGCGTTTGCCTACTGTCACATGCCATTTGGATCAAGTAACGCACCTGTTGTGGAAAGTTTGGCTGAAGACTGTAAACTTAGCGCTTGACACTTTGTTACTTTTAGTTTTTTGTTGTCATTTGATTTGGTTTTGCTTGTTATGTTTTTGTTGTGTTTTCAGGACATGTGTCTGCTATGCAAGTTTGGGGGAGCGTTCTCTTACATTACACCCGACTCGCGCCGCCCATTTGGTATTGTATTTCTGGCCACATTGGGGATAATGTGTCATTTTAGTTTGGGGGTGAGGTAGACATTTTTGTCTCTTTCTTGTTATTTTTGTTAAAATATATATATATATATATATATATAAAGTTGCTATGTTGTTGATTGAGCATGAGTTACATCATAATTGAGGTTTGCTTATCATTGGTTTGTTTAACATATTGAACACATCATGTCATTAGAAATCTAAGTCCTTTGACTCATTTGATTGGTTTAGAGAAACTTCACATGTCTGAGTTTATCATCACAAGCACACTAGCATATAGTCTGTGAGGTCGTGATTTGACTTGATTAGGGTGTATCTTGCGATTTGTAGGATGAAGTGTTGATGAAACCTTGTTTAAAAAAAAAAAAAAAAATCATTTTGAGTTTCTCATTGAGTAACCGGACCTCTTGCCTTACTAAGCATTGAGCATTTGCGTAAAAAGATGAGAAATTCAATTTGAATGATTGTTTGGTTAATTTGGCTTTGTAGCCCTTTTGACTTGAGTAATTAAACTCTTAGAGATGTTTCTACATCTAGTGCCTTAAAACCATCTGGTTTGGGAGTCACTGGCCCAATACTCGCTACATAGGTCAATTAGAAAGCTTAAGGGAGCCAAACATTGTACAACCTACACAAAAATATTGCATATCTTGATTTAAGCCTTGGTTGTTTTCATTTGAGTGAATTCCTATAAATTTTGAGGTACACAAAACTTTGAGAAAAATTGAAACCTCATGATTGTATGCTAGTCTCACTTTGCACTTATTGGAACTTGTGATTGTCTCAAATTTTTATCAATGAGTTGAATGATGTTTGGATGTCCTGATGATGTGACTGTGGTGTTCATTTTGTTAAACATGCTCATGATGAGAGAACCATGTGTTTGTGTGGAAGTTCATGATTGTCAATAATATAATGCTAAAAATGTTTGTGGGTATCATTGTTGTTAAACCCTCACGAGACTTCACTCGTCCACTAAGGATGGCTAGGGGTTTAAAAGGCTTGTTGCATATGCTAAATGCAATCATCTCTCCCACGACAGTGGACTTATGTTTCATACTTTGATTTTGTTTTTATTTTGTTTTGCTAAGGGACTAACAAATTTTAAGTTTGGGGATATTTGTTGAGTGCCAAATATTGCATATTTGGGCCCCTTAATTTAGATTTGTTAAGCCTTTAGCTTTATTATTGTCTGACGTTTTGTATTAGTTGTGGTCTTTTAGTGTTTTGCAGGTTGCTAAGGGAAAACTATGGTCTTAATATGAAAGATGCAAGGAATTTGAAAAAATAGTAATTCTGGAAGTGCGCTCGAGCGCACATGTCCTGCGATCGAGCGCACTCGTGCTCAACATCAAGCCATCAGTGCCCAAGCACTGTGCCGCAGGAGACCTGATGCACAAGTGCCATCGAGTGCACTCGTCCGACCTGGCAGCACTGAAACCATAATTAACTTTATAAATATCGCATTTTTTTTTTTTGTAAATGCACCAAGGGGGTGCCGTTTAGTCCTGAACTTTGAACTTTTGTCCTTTTTGAGCTCTGAACATGATTTTCCTTTGTAATTTTTTAGTTTTCATGTTATCAATACATTTAATTATGTTTTGTGTCATCATGAGAGGCTAAATCCTTCAACCAAGGATGAAGATGAAGTCTCACCACTTCATGTATGTTTGTACAATTCTGACATTTATATATGTTCTATTTCAATTCAGTCGTTAGATTAAACTCTTTTAACTGATTGCTTATTTATTTGTTTGATTAAACGTTGGATTTTCATTGTGTTTCATCCAATGGATACATTGCATCTTTTGATTTAAATTGGATATCCATTGTTTTTCGTTAATCAAACAGATACATTGGATGATTTTGATTTAATTTGGATATGCATTGTTTTTTGTAAATATGGATGGATTTATTGAATGTTTCAATAGGTTAATTTTATAAAAACAATAGAACATGAATATGGTTTAATTGCTTGTCGGATGTACAAATAAAAACATGAAAATGTATGTTTTCATTTGGTGAGGTGCATTCTAAGTACCTCAGTGTCTTTTTATCATTTGATGAAATTTCAGTTTTAATTTAGTTTATATTTTGCATGACAAAATTACAAACAATTTGGAACTAGGGTAAAATAGAATTAGTCTAAATAGAAATTGATTTTCACAATACAATTCCCTGTGGATTCGACCTCACACTTGCACACACTATATTCCATACGACTCGTGCACTTACAAGTACTTTAAAACTGTAACACTTCTCCCCCAAAGTTTAAATTTTTTGCAATTCGACTTATCTGTCAGTCAAAGCCATTTTGACTAATAGAAAAGTGATCACGTGACTCGCACGTGATCACTTATGCATCTTGCTTCCCCAAAATGCCCCCTATTGATTCTCAGACCTGACCAAAAAAAAAAAAAAAAAAAAAATCTTCATCTTCCATTCTCAGAGCCCATATATATTCCTTGCATGCCAGACTTCTCAACCCTTCTCTCTTTCTCTCTCTAGAACCTCTCTCTCTCTGGGTCTAGAACATATGTTGGATGCAAACTTGTTCTAATCTGTTTGGTAACTGAATTTGCATTGCTAATCCAATAAAACACAATTGAAAGAATAAAGAAAAAGGTTGTGGGGAGGCATTTCAGCCCTCTGATCTTATTCTTATTGTGCCTCCCCTTGGATCTTAGTCTTTTGCAGTATTTGGCATCTAGGTTTTGTTTCAACTGATGGGTTCTGTAGGAATTTCAATCCAAGTTTGGTTCTTTTGTAAATTTGTTGTGGGCTTTGGATCTTGTTGAGTTTTCTGTTTTTGTAGTTTAATTTATTGTTTGGTGATAATGATTCATGCTTTTTTTTTTTGTTTTGAATTGAATTGATGAAAGTACTTTTGGCATGTAGAAATATGCAATCTGATAGTGGTAAGTTATTTATTGGTGGAATATCTTGGGACACAAATGAAGAGCGTCTCAAGGAATATTTTAGTTCATATGGTGAGGTTGTAGAAGCCGTTATTATGAAGGATCGAAGCACAGGACATGCTTGAGATTTTGGCTTTGTTCTTTTTGCTAACCTGGCTGTTGCAGACAGAGTCATCAAGGAGAAGCACAACATTGATGGAAGGATGGTAAGGGGGCTATTTGGGGAAGAAAGATGCATAAGTGGTCACGTGCGAGTCATGTGATCACTTTTGCGTTAGTCAAAATGGCTTTGATTGACGGATAGGTCGAATTGCAAAAATTTTAAACTTTGGGGGGTGCATTGCAAAAATTAAAACATTGGGGGTTTAAATGAAAATCGGCTCAAACTTTGAGGGGGGGGGGGTAAAGTGTACTTTTCTTGATATTTTATTATATGTCCCTCTTTGAACTGATATAAATTGACTGAGAAATTATATTGTTCTCAAGTATTTATTTACTAGGATGTTTTATTTTGATAAGGGCTAAAAGATTGAATCTTGTTGGTTAATTAGAGAAAATGAATTAAATAGAGCAATGGGCTCATGATTTAATTCCTACAAGTTAATGAGTTAAAATAAGCCTTGGGCTTGTCATTTTAATTCATTGGGCTTGTTAAATAACTTTGGGTCACATAGAATTAATTCTAAAGGGTTAAAGTTAGTTAAAGGAGTATTAGGCTTGAGGATAAAACCCAAGCCCAAGTGTTAAATGAAGTGGAAGTGGGCTAGGGCTAGAAGCCCTAGTCTAGACTCATGCGGAGAATTAAATCTCCCCTTGGCCGTGTATAGTGATAAGGATGGGATTTGAAATCCAAGTCTCACTTCCATTATAACTCATTCTTCTCCACAGCACCTAGTATTATAAATAGAGGAGCAGATGAAGGCAAAATAACACCTTTGGCTTAGAGCTTGTGATTTTTGTGAGAGACAAAAACACAACCTCACTCTCCCTCTAGAGTATATACATGGCCAAAGTAGGGAATTTGATTCCATAGTTTTTGCTTCTAGTTCTTTTCTTGTTCTTGAGAAAAACATTGTGAGCCCACACTCACAGTCATCTTCAATCATCAAAGAGAAGACCCTTTGGAGAAATCTATGAACCATTTGATGAAAAATCTTGAAATTCTTGATATACAATCAAGTGTTCAAGAAATACTTCGTGAATATGATGAAGAACATAAAGATGTTCTTAAAGTTCACGAAGAACGCAATGAAGGTGAAATGAGTCTGGATGAATATATGAAGTTTGCAAGCGTATTGGAACTTCAATTACTTAGTCCAACGTTGGCAGAAGAATCAATGGATACTTCTATGACCTCATGCCTAGGAGAGGCCGAATCTACATGTAAGTAATTATAACTTATATGTTTGCTTAATATCTAAACATGTTTATCTTGATGGCAAAAGGTCTTGGGTATCGTTTAATCCGTTGTGTAAAAAGAAATTTTTTGAAGTTTACTTTCTCAAACATACGCATAGATCCCAAACAATAAAAGACTCTTATTAAGGTTTGGGCTAAATGTTTTATTTAATTAAAACATGGGCTAGATAAAATATTTAAAGTTGGGCTTGGAATAAAACACATAGACTTTAAATAAAGCATGAAGACATTCCTGGCCCTATGAGTTGGGTACAGTGAGAAAGGCTTGAGATTAAAATCCCAGGCCCAACTCCCAAAACAAGTGAACGCATGGCTCATGGATTTTTTTCCCTAGACCATGCGGCAAGCATGGAGGCTAGGGTTTAAACCCTAGCCGTCCATGCTAGTCCTAGTGTGGCTAGAACTCTTCCTTTTACTTTTTGGCCTACATTGCTAAGATCTGGAATTTCTCTCCCCAGCTATGCCAATAAATAGAGAGGAGCCTAGGGCTCTCAAATATTTAATCAAGTGCTCTTGATACATAGTTTTCAAAAACTCTCTTAAAACTATAATAGTTCTTTTTGTTAACTCATGAAAAACAAAAGTTTAAGATTTGAGGAGCTAAGCAATAGCCCACACTCTCCTGATTATAATCAATTATTAGTGAGAAGATCTAGAGGTTATGATCTTTCGTATTCTTGAAGAACAAAAGAAAAGTTCTTTTGTCAAAAGCTATAGAAGTGATTGTTGATCTTCGATGTAAGTCATTCTTACTCTTGCTATTGTTAAATAGCAATCCGTTTTTCGTATGTTTTTCATAAAGTTTTTTGTTTGGTATGGGAATACAATTTCTTTCTGCTGTGCAAATTTTTGATTTGCATACGTGTTCCCAACACATTATGAGGGGCACATTGTCTAGGTGGCGTTGTTCTGCACTAACAAATTAACCAAGTAGTATGAGTAGCCATAATGCAAGCGAGTAAAGAGACGTCACACGAAAACAAACGTCAATAACAATTAAGTACATCAATATCCCACATAAACATGCATGCACCCTCATTTAGTGCGATCGAAGTCTTATTAGAGTTTTCACAACTTATATATTTTCTTTAAGTTCTTAAGATCATATAGCTATGGTGTCCGTGTTAGACCTAGACTCTTAACACAATCCTATGTCAACTACTCCCTCAATGATCCTCGGAGCCAAATCGCTATGACACGAAACCATAAAAAGGCCCCCTTTATAATCAAAGGCCAGGTCCCCACAATAAACCTGCACATACCTAACATCATCTCATAACATGAACATATCATATCAAATATCATTACATCGCAATGCTTTAGCTCTACTAAAGTTTTCTTTGTAAAGAGATCGTCGTTGATAATGAAAATTACTCACTCATAAAATTAAAAAAATAATAATAAAAAAAGAAAAAGAAAAAAATAATGGCAATTATGCTGCTAAATCAATCTAATAATAATGAAGTCATGAAAATTAGAGCAAAGGCGTGGAAGCCAAATATATCACATCACATCATCACAATGCTCAATCAAGATATTTGTACATATTAGATGCACCGCGGAATAGTAGATAAGGAGGATTTAGAAAAGAAAAAAAATGGAAACCACAAAATCTGGGTTCAACGTTCAAACACGGTAGATTAGAAAGAGGCATTTATTTGGTTGACTAAGAGTGAGCCCCTAACCAAACCATTTTTAACCTAATTATCCCTTCAATGACGAAGGGCGTGGTGGGGACACCGCTGTCGGGGTGGGCGTGCGTGCGTCTTTGACCCGTTTCTTTTCTGCTCTCTCTCTCTCTCTCTCTCTCTCTTCTTCTACTACGCATTTAGGCATTACTTAGCAGTTCTGAGAATTTAGCTTTTATGTATCCTTCTGTATATGGATATAAATGATTGGATTATTATTTATTTTATTTATATCAACGCTAATATAATATAAAGTATAGTTATATATATATATTAGGGTAATTGTATAATAAGTCTCTGGGTCAACTCTTCAAAATTTAAAAATTTTTAAGTTTTTTTCTTCGAAAATTTATTCCCTGCGTCAATCGAAATAACAATAAAATTTCTATCGTTAAAATTTTTTAACAGCCATTAGTCATAATCAAAACTCACCGTTTTACTTAATTAAAATATTAAATTTTTATTAATTTAATTTTAAAATTTAAATCTAAAAATTAAAAATAAAAAATAAAAAATTGAAGGGGTGGCCAAGGGTGGCAGCGCCTCCATTTTTTTATTTTTTAATTTTAAAATTAAATTAATAAAAAATTAATATTTTAATGAAGTGAAACCGTACGTTTTGATTGAGACTAACGACTATTACAAAATTTTAACAGTAGAAATTTATTTGTTATTTCGATTGACCTAAAGAGTAAATTTTTTTTAAAAAATCTTATAAATTTTTAAATTTTAGAGAATTGACTCATAGACTTATTATACTGTTACCCAATAAAAATATGACAAATAAAAAAGAAATTTCTCAACATGAGGCATTGACCAAGCCTACATTTAAAGTTTCGAAGTAAAACCTGCTTTCTGCTGAACTGTATGTTTGAAAATTCTGTGCTCTATTGCTTTCTCTGACTCTGCATGCATTCTCTTTCTTTTTTCGGCACCCAACCAAACTCCCAATCAACTCCAATTCCATTCCCGGAATCCCATCCAAAATTCTCATTCTTTTTAAAGCCAAATAAGAACGTTTAACAACTTTCCCGGGATTTGGATTTGGATTTGGCAGCGTTTCTCTTTCTCTTCAACCGCGCTCCAGCGGTTTTTTCCAACGAGGAGGTCAAGGGGATCGGTCGGTCAACGGCTACGAGAGCAGTTGATTTGGGTATGCTTATTCATGAAGTGGTTCAGGATGGGAGTAATTTTGTGTTATGACTAGTAAGGAATGGAATCAATGGAGCGGCTGAATTTTGTTGTTTGGGTTCTCGCTTTTTGGCTCTGGTCAATTCTGCTGTTTGGGTTCGTATCAAAGGTCTCTGCTAATGCGGAAGGTGCGTGCTCCGATGCTTTTTCCAAGTTTTCGATGCATTTTCTGTTGTTGCAATTTGGGTGTGTTTCAAATATGGAGTTATTATTTGCATTTGCTAGGTAGTGAATTGGATTCCGATCTCCAAGGAATTTTGAGCTCTATTTGTTTAGTTTCCAAATACACACTGGGGACTAAGAAAAATAAAGCCCGGGAAATTGTTGTAATAATCCCTATTTACCGTAGCTGTGCTAAAATCTCGATCTTTCTCTACAACTTGTGAATTGTACTGATGGTTTCTACTGTGTTTTTGCCACTTTGTGGTGGTTGTGGGAGGTGATGGATTTAAAATTATCTGGGTTGAGTGGATGTGAAGTAGTCTAGAGGGTTTGGCTCATTATGCACTTTGTGCATAGGTAACACTTGAGCAATTTAGGGTCGCGTGTTATCAGGGAGAGTATGTGATTGGTAATAGTTGAATGGTTTGTGGGAATCATGGTTATTTCATTCTCTATAACCGCCATCAGTGTCTCCAACTGAGGCAGCAATAATATCTAGCAAATTGCAATTTAAAACACTACTCAGTACGGACACCTCTCTACTTCTATATTTGGGTGGTTTTAATTATATAACCTTCTCCCTTTTGTTTTGGATGAGAAGTAGTCAGATTCAAAGAACTTTTTTTTTTTCTTTTCTTTTCTTTTCTGGGTGTTGGTGAAAACCGTGATCTTAACTCGATGCCTTGTTACTAGAAGATTGTGACTTATGGCTGTTTTAAATGACGAGAGAACTCCCTTCATTATGTTGACTAAGCTTGGATGTGAACAGTTTTATCTTCAATTTCTAAGTTATTAATTGATGTTATTGATGTTTGTGACTAATGATTTGCTTGTTCATGTATGACAGGCGATGCCTTGAATGCATTGAAGACCAGTTTAGCTGATCCTAATAATGTTCTGCAAAGTTGGGATCCTACTCTTGTCAATCCCTGCACTTGGTTTCACGTAACTTGTGATAGCGATAATAGTGTGACAAGAGTGTAAGCTTACTATGCGACTTCATTGACTTGATGTTACTCATTAATTTTAATATTTATATTTCTGTATCTGTTCTCCCAGTGATCTTGGAAATGCAAATCTATCTGGTCAACTGGTTCCACAACTTGGCCAGCTTTCAAATCTGCAGTACTTGTAAGTCATCTTCACTGCGGTGAAAGTTATTTGGCAGCTTTTTGTTCTTAATGATGTTCCATTTCATGTATTCCATATAAAAATAAAAAGAGTATCAATCTCAAAATTACAAAATTTTCTTTGGTGGTTTTTTTGTCTAATTAGCTTGAAGACCTTGAATTGTGTGAATTCCCTTTTTGTGATTTTCGTGACTGATGATGGATGGACAATCTTGTGATTGAGTTTTTTTTTGGACATTAATATAGACGTTTACTCCTATAAATATGACATAGGCTAGTGTTGTATGAAATATTTTGTTCAAGTATATATTCACTTAAAGTTTCAGGAAACCAAATTCTCATAGGTTCGACAATATGCATCTTGATTGATAATTTATCTTAAAAGGGTTGATAGATTAATGCTAAAGATGACATCTACATTGTATTTTTTTTTCCAAGAAAATTGAAGTTTAAGTGTCCCTAATCTGCATTAGTGTGTTGCGTTAGAGTTATTCATACTTCAAGGTACATAGATATTACGGGAATTTGGCTGATGAGTTTCTTCATTTCTCTACACGATTTCAGTAGTATCCTCCCTTTCATTGTTATCTCATTTTCTATTGGTCTTTGTTTAGTATATTGATTTTATATCTAATTCCACACCCATATGCATTTTACTCCCTCTGTACTAATTTGTTCACCCGTTATGGGGATTCCAACCTTTTAAGGGAACATCATCCTTACTCTCTAAAATTTATTACTTTCCAAATTTACCCACATTGTTTTTCATGTTGATACTATTCTCTAGCATTTAGAGGGCTATTTACTAACCTTATTGATATCTTTTTTAAAGTATTCAGTAGAGACCTTATAACTGGACATCCAAAAATGCAAAGGAGGCCCAGCAAAAAGGGATAAGGGAAGTATGTGATATTATATGTAAATAAGTAGGAACATGGATGGTGTATGGACACTTCGTTACACACATACATGTGCAAACATGATGATGGGTTATATTTCATGTTTTGTGATCTTTTTTCTTCTGATCTTCTATATCAAAAAATTTGTGGCAACATGTAATTGTCTAGGAAGAAAATTTTAAAATATTGGTGTCATTTGTGGCAGATGGTGGTGGATACAATATTTGAGATTTAATGGGAAGAGTGGTCCTCAGATGTGAAGTTTAGTGTGTGCATGGCGTTAGTTTATTGAAAAATATTAGGAGAGATTGGGGAGATATTTCGTAATTTATTAGATTTGATGTGATTTTCGTGATGTGTTATACTGTACTAAGTTTTGTAGGGAGGGTGAGAACAAAATGATTTAAATTTCTGCTAGAAGTCATGGTTGTCAAGTAAAATCTTATTTTAAGGCTCTAAGATCAGATGGAGATATTTTCCTTCCATGGGGGAGTATTTGAAGGTTAGAGCTCTGGTAAGAGTGGCATCTTTTACTTGGACAGTATAGATTTTAACAGTGGACAATTTGAGGAAGCATGGAATAATAGTTGTGCATTAGTGGCATACGTGTAAGTCAAAGATTACAAACCATCTACTTCTTCAATTTTGGTCATCGCAGTTTGGCCTGTTTTAGGTTTCATGGGTCATGTCTAATACAGTTGCTGATTTATTGGCTTGTTGGAAGGGGCAATTTGGAAGGCTTGGTAGTCGTGAAATTTGGAAATAAGTTCCCTTATGTATTATGTGGTATATTTGCAGAGAGAGGAACATGCAGAATTTTAGGGGTTGTGAATTACCCATGTTGAACTTGAAGTTTCTGTTTTAGCATTCTCTCTATGGGTGAACATCGGTTATGAGTTGCTTCTCTCTCCCTCGCCCCCTCCCCCCCGACACACACACCCTACAGCCCCAAATTTATGAGGGTTTTTGGGTCTTTTGACTTTTATACATTAGTTTTTGTTTTTGGGTATTTCTCTTGTATAATTTCCATGTACTAGGGTTGCACCTTTTTATTGTGCTTTTCTTTTTAATGAATTACACCTATAGAAAATGAAAATTAGAACTGCTTCATTTTTGCACTTTCCTGTGTTAGAGTTTTATCTAGAAGCCAGATGGGTGGCATGGTACTGTTCTAGCCCCTTGCATGTTTTGTGGCTTTTATGTAGCTTTTTGCACATGTTCACTTGTTTACTATACGTCTTATTTGTTCAAGACTAAAAGGTAAAATGTACATGCAAAATGCATACTTCCAATTTCCATAGTGGATTACATCTTTCGGTATTTAACATTAAATATTTGTCTTACAGTCTATACTGTTTGGCATCTAGCCCTAGGAATGGTTGTGTTGTTCTACCCGTGGCTGTATAAGTGTTGGTAAAGCAAAATTTGTGGATGGTAAATTTAGTTGTTTGCATACTTTGTGATGATATGTTGAGCGTGCTATATTTTCTTTACTTTTTTGTTCTGCAGATCTTTAAATCATCTTGTCATGACAGGGAACTTTATAGTAATGTCATAAGTGGAAAAGTTCCAGAAGAGCTTGGGAATTTGACAAACTTGGTGAGCTTGGATCTTTACTTGAACAATTTGACTGGATACATTCCAACCACATTGGGCAAGCTTTCAAAGCTTCGATTTCTGTACGCACATCTATCCTTCATCTTGTGGTTGAAGTCAATAGCTTTATTATGCTTTTCTTGATCATTCTTCTTTGCTTTTACTTCTTAGTGTCTATTTATATGCCTTGGCTGCATGAAAACTGGCAAACTTATGGGCTAAAATATGGCTAACATAATAACATTTGGAATGTAGTTTTTCTTCTAACTATATTCAGAAAGAAAATGTACTCAAGGCTTTGTTAGATATTTTCAAGAATTATGAATTATTCACATGGTATCTATGGTAAATACATAAACACATAGACACGCGCAGGCAGACATGCTTATGCAGTGACATAAGGTATTGAAACTCATTTCTGAAAAACAAAAAGAACCAAAAAGGTTGTTCAGCCAAAATTTTTGCTTGGTTATAAGTCCAATCTTATATATCTTCACTGTCATCTAGGTATCTTGGATGGACATGTCATTGAACTAGCAAAAAAATAATAAATAAGAAAAGGAGAACATGTGATTGGAACTCCAAAGGCAAGATGCCATGGCGACCTGTTTCATTATTGATGTTCATCATTGAATGGAGGTCAAGATTTTGTTTAGCTTTGGGAAGCCTAAGATATAGTACAGTGTGGAAAGCAATCCCACTATGTTATTCTTTATGCTCTCTCGACTGGCCTAGTGATGGCACGATAGGTGCTGCACGCTAGGGTCCGGCGAGTTTCCATGGAGCACAGCTTCTCTTTTGAAGCTAAAACTTTTTGCCTTTCGGCAAAAGATGGGTGTCCAAATCTTCGTCTAGAGAAAAGGTTTCATTGGGCATATTATTGCGAGCATCCAATTTTTGTCGTGGTTGGTGGAGACGGTGGAGGCGGCGATTCAGTTTCCGATGAAGGAAGAAATCGCCAAATCTTACCGTGAGGGAGATAAAGTTACAATGGTCCAAGGGGGAGATAATAAGGCTGGAAGGTTCTTGGAGGTGTTAGTTTTTGTTGAGGGTGGTTGCAAGGGAGTCATTTGGCTTCCGCAAGGCCGTTTTGGAAGGGGGTGGCAGCGATTTGCGGGAGAGCTTTAGCATCTGTTGGTAGTTTAGATTAAGAAGACTTGGTTGGTGGATCTTGGGGTTCCATCTACGGTGGGGATGCTTGTGAATCCTCCTTCTTTGGATGCTAATTCCGGGAGGTCGTTCGTGGATGTCCTTTGATCTACTTTTGGTGACGAGGCAAAAGCAGTTGGATTGAAGGTTCTCTCCTCAAGTTTTCTCGATCTATTCCTGGTGCCTTCTTGTTATGAGACGAGGTCTGATGGAGAAGGGCTGCGATCTGCCGTGGATTGCTATGCATTGGAGAGTACGCCTAGGTCCATGGAGGCGGCGGCTGTGTCTTTGAGGTCGAAGAAGAGGAAGGATAATTTTGGTATTACTGGGCTATTGAGGAGTCTAGGGCAAATTCAATCTAAATTGGACCGGGTCCTTGTTGGGTTAGCCTCGAAGCCCAAGCGTAGGAGGAAAAGGTTTGGTTTGTTGGGCCTAGCTAAAGCAACCTTTGGTTGAGAATCCGGGTCTATCCTTGAAGCAGGTTTTGGTCAACTTTCGGCCCTGGATTCGGATTTGGGCTCGGATCAGGGTTTGGGTCTGTCCTCAAATTTTTTGAAGCCTATTTTAGTTTTTGCTCCTTCGGTCACTGAAGCAGATGTGGAGCCGCCGGCTAGGTCTCCTTCGAGTCTACAAGTTGTGTCGAAGTCGGTGTGTTTTCCTGATTTGGGTTCCCCGTCGGAGACTGCTTTGTTATCGGAATCTCCAGCGGTGGCTAGCTCTTTGGCAAGTACTTTGTCTGTCTATTACGCGGCAACGGAGGAAGCTCAAGCTTAGATTGATCGGATCTCTTCCTTGGTGAATGGTTTGATCAATCGGGGGTTTTTAGGCTCGAGAGTGGGTTCTCCTTCTCCGATCGGGTTTTTAGGCCCGGTTGCCGTGTGTACGACAATGGCGGAGGTGCAGCCGCAGCCTTCTGTGGAAGTTGGATTGGAGAAGGCGATGGGATGCTGTTTCGGTGATGGGATACCTATTCATGGTTGCGTGTTGGGGCCTGGTTCGTCGTTAGAGGCTGCTATGTTACCGGAGACAGCCCAGGGCCGGCAGAATATTTCAGTGAGTATTGTGTCCAGGGTATCTGTTTCCCCTGTTGCCAAGGTGAAGGCCGCTGTCTATCTGGCGGAGGCCGCTGCCTCTCAAGCGTCTCTGACTGTGGACTGTGTCCCTTCAGAGGTAGCTCCGGTTAAGGCTGATTGTATCTTGGCATCGAAAAAAGTGTTGCTTTGTCGGTGGTTTTTAGGGTCTAGAAATGCTTCTCCTTTGCCTACGATGAAGGAGGCTTCATCGTCAATTAAAGGTTCTAAGGTTGTCGTCAAAGAATCACTCGTCTGTTCTTCTTCGAAGAAGCATGCGGCAGAATTGGGTTTGAGACTCAGCAAACCTTTTCCTTGCATGTCGGAGGGAGGTGCTCCAATTTACTCCTCTGTCTCTAAGTCTCAAATAGGGCATGCCCGGAGAGTGAAGGAGAAGATTGCTAAGCAGTTGTATAAGAACAATGAGTTGTTTGCCGAGGTTGTGGTGGAAACTGCGGAGAAGGGGGTGGAGAACTATTCGGAGGTGGCGCTAGATGCGGTGAAATTTGCCTCCATTGTGGGACTGTCTGGTGGTGAAGGAGGTAACGAGAAAAGTCTTTTGAAACTTTTTTCAAATATTGAAGAGGAGTGGGAGCCCTATACTCCAAAGGTAAAAGGGAAGAGGGAACTCAAGAATTTAGAATGCTCCATCAATTATAAGGCTCGAGGGAGACTTTCTCCGGAAAGGTGCCAGCGTCGGCGGGGTTGTGTTGGGACCAAAAATGCATTTTCATTTCCTCGAGAATGCATTAGGGGCTTTGGGTTTTTAGGGCTGGCGTTGGGCTAGTGTGGGCTTTAGTCTTTGGGTTCTCTTTTTGGTTTTCCGTTTGGCTGTGGTTACTTGGTGGATTTTTGGGTTGGGTCTTCTTGGGTTTTGTCTTTGGGTTTTAAGTTGGGCTACCTATGTATACTTTCTTGTATGCATAGAGGCGCATTGCGTTTTTTTTTTTTTTTTTGATATATACAATATTACTTATCAAAGAAAAAATTCCCATTATGTTTAATGTGGTGCATTAGGTGTGAGAGGTTAAGCCATAAATTTTGGGGGTAAAGCTGCTGAGCTGAAGCTTGTGGTTTTGAAATCATTTTGCTGAGGTTGTTTTGAGGGGGTGGGGTTCTTCTCTCTGATTTTCTTTTTCCTTTGTTATTGCATTATCTCTTTGTCAAAGAAGTTGCTTTCTTAAGAGCTACTTTGTAATGACCATGGCAAAACACTTGCCATATTTGCGCATTACTCCAAAAGGACTAGTCAAGTTATAATTGGAGCCCCCTAAAATGACTTATAAAGTCTAGTCCCACATAGTAAGCGGCCAATGTGAGACTTAACACTCATGACCATCTTTATAACGTAGCGGAAGATTAAGGTAACTAATTAAAGAGCAGCATCTTTGATTCTGTAAAGAGAAGCGTCTTTGTTTTCTATCCAAAAAGATAAAAACAAGCCCGCAGGCTAAAAGAAAGATAAAACTCTGCAGAGTATTTGAGAGAAACTTCTCTAATTTGATAACAATTCAATGAGTGTCGACAAGGAGGTCGGACCATTCAGGCGTATGTTGATGATTTCTATCGCCTATCTGCTCGGAATGATCTCATGGAGATAGAGGATCAACAAGTTGCAAGGTTTATTGGTGGACTGCGTGTGGCAATACAAGATAAGGTTTCTATGCACTCTGTCTTTACTTTGAACGAGGCAGTTAGTTTGGCAACCCCAGCGGAGAAGCAACTGGAGAGGCCTAGAGCATCCTAAGTTGTTTCCCCCTTGAAACTTGACCAATATTTGACAAATCTTAGTTGTTTGTGTTTTTTTTCTCTGGGCCCTTTGAATTCCAAACCATATTTGCATTTGGTTATGTGTCTTTGATGCCCATAAAGTAGGTATTTTCTCCTACAAAGCTAAAGAATTGACTCCAAATCTATGACAACTTTTGTTACCAGAGAGAGAGATAGCATACGCACAATAACAAAACCAGTTCTTAAACATTTTTATTCTTCTCATTCTTTATTTCTTTCCTTTCCTTGTTCTTTTTTTTTTTTTTTTTGGCAAGCATATAAGCTGCTCTTGTTGTGAAAATTAGATCTGAACGAGGTGGGTAGAGAGTTGATTTCTCAAGTAACTATTAAATATTGGTACTCTGTGAAAGAGACCAGTTGGAAAGTAGATTTTTATAAAGTACTTATTAGTTTTAATTCATTCAGAAGCAATTTTATGTTTCGGAATTTACTGACTTCTTTTAATTCAGTCAGAAGCATACTGGCGAACTTCTTTTAGTAGGGTGATTTATGGTTAGAGGAATTATGTTGTAGGTCATTTCAATAATGTGAATGAGATGCACCATTTCACTATCGCTCTTTTCCTATTCCTTTTTCTTTATATTGATTTCCTAGTGAGTTCATGTTCCCAATGGCTTTCTGCTGCCATTCCAGCCTAACACCCCCCCCTTTATAAATATAGTAATTTCGAATTATTTTTACACATTGTTTTTTGGGTGTCTTTAGGCGCTACTTCATTGAGTGGAAACTAGAAATGTAGGTAAGAAAATATTTATTTTGTCGTCTAACCAAAAAGAGCAAGAGAGAGAGAGAGAGAGAGAGAGAGTTATTTAAGATTCATTACAAACTCTTCATTTACAAAAATCTGGGGGCTGGAATTCTAAGATAAGAAAAATGTTTTCCATTGAAACAATTGTCTTTTGGAAACTATTATGATTAAAGAGTCTTTGGTTTTTCAGAAAATTTATCAAAATGGAGTAAAAATATTTTCATTAATGGGTGTTTTATTTTGGGTTATCTTTTCTGCTTGCTAATCATTAAACGTGTTGTAGTTTGCATGAACTGTTTAGATACAAAAAGGTGAGGCACGTTACTCTCTTCTAGTTACGTAGCCTATCACACATCTTATATAGGTTTAGGGAAATATCACGATGTCCGAAATACCCCAAAACCCTAATGACTCACGAACACTAATAACTCTTTTAACACTCCCTCTCAAGCTAGAGCATATATATCATATAAGCCCAACTTGGAAGAAACAAGGAAACAAAAAATTAACCTAGAAAAACATATTTTTTAACACTCCCCATCAAGCTGGAACTGCTTTGAGCACATAATACAAAAACCGGTGAAAATAGAAATTAAAAGGAAATTCGCTAAAAGCTTCAACACGGTCAGAAACTTGCTGGAAACTGGAACGAGCAGTCAGATCTCGCCAAAAAACACAAAGGCCAATAAGATCTCGCCGGAAAACATGAAGGACCGGTCGGAACCCATTGCAAAACACCAAGGCCGGTAGAATCTCATCGGAAAACAACTAACCGGTCGGAAAGCACTGCAAAACACCTAGGCTGGTCGGATCTCAATAACAAATGACGATCACATTAACAACAACAAAAACTTAAACGTGAATTACCCTCACTGAGCAACAAACCTGATGGAAGCTTCATGTAGCACAAACCAACACGAACCAGGCTAACATACCACAAACCAGCCTAGAAACAAAGTGAACCACAGTGAATCGGACATGAAACTTGTTGAACCGGTATAGAAGAGCAGTGAACCGGCTGTAAAAGAGGCTAAACCGGTCTTGGAGATTAATGAACCGGTCATAATATGCTCTAAATTGGTCTGAATACCACTGAACCAGAACTGGAATGTCCTGAGCTGGATGAGAAACAACTGAACCGGTCATAATCACAATGAACCAGACCTGGAATCAACTGAACCGGATTTGGAAGATGCTGAACCGGCCGGTACAGGGGCTGGGCCATGTAAAAACCACTTGAGCCGGCCAGAAAATACCAAGAACAGAACTTAACCGCCCCAAACATGAACAACTTATCCAAACTGAGAATGTGGCTATCCTTATCTAGGATAAGGGAATAGCAAGCACCCAGAACCAAACATGGATCGTCTTCTCCACCAACTTGCTGGAGAAGATTAGAGAGCGCCAAAAACACCACAAAAGGCCCCCGAAAACTCAGGACTCGTTGGAGACACCATCTACAACCTATGAAGGGCCAACTTACAACCACCTTGGCCACAAACAATTGCTTCCGGCTGTGACAGTGAAAGTAACCACAATAGATGTTGCCGGTGACACAAAACAACCACCGTTTAACCCCAGACTTCACCGGAGTAGCCACTGAGCACCATAGAAACCTCCAGCTACAACAAAGATAATAGACACAGACTCAACCGATGACCACAAACCAATGCTATGGCCATTGTTGGTGTCACTGACCACCACAAAGACTGCCAGAGACCTTCACTGGGTAATTGTATTAGACTATCGCGATAACAAACTACACCATGACAAAGAACAAACAAAAACATTTTTTTTTGTTCTCAACAGATCATGATGAATAGCTCTTTTAGAGCTTTATCAAGGCATTGCCCGTGTGGGTGCTATGCCCGGGCAGTGTTGCCACCAGAGGGAGACTTATCAACAGCAGGACATGAGGTTCAACCAAAAAACAAGAGCCGTAAACAAAGACTACAAACAAAGGGTAAAAGATCTAATCCCTAAGGTTTTAAAACCATGTCATAGTTTGCATGAATGGTTTAGATACAAAAAGGTGGTGGCACGTTACTCTCTTGTTAGGTAGCTTACCACACATCTTATTATATAGGTTTAGGAAAATATCACAATGACCAAAATACCCCCAAACCTTAATGACTCACAAACCCTAATAACGCTTAGAACAAAAATGGAAAGAAATTAAATAAGAAAGCCGTGGAGTATGAAAAACTAAGCTTACAATCTAGTAGACGCATCATGGTTTATAGAGGCACTGTCAGATTGAGTCCCCTTTTTTTTCAACCTATTGCAGGTGCTATCCATTGTTCTGGCTGGTCAAGACTGCCCCAAAATTTTAGATGCAGAACCCATTCTAAGAAATTTAGTAGGAAGACAAGTTAGTATCTAGAAGGCCGAAGATATAGAAGGGAAATTGAATTTAGATAATGATGGCATCTTGTAGGAAGATGATGCAGAGGTCAAGGATCAAATTCATAGAAGTTTTAGTTTCAAATCTCATCAATGAGATTTAGGATAAGGGACATTATATGACCAAGACTTTTTTACTATTTAAGGTGGGGTGTGCGGAACATTTCATTCAACTATGAGATCCTAAATTTGGAAGAAGATGCATTATGTGAGGATTTTTATCAGAAGTTTTAATTGCTGTCGTTGGACATGGGAATGTGGACCCTTAGGTTAACTGTAAGCACAAAATTCAATAAAGCTCCCTTCTTTTATTAGGGGCTAACATCGGACTAGCAAGAATATTTTACTTCTTTTTTTTCTCTTCAAGGAATATCTTTTATGAAGAGTACCGTGTCGTTAATTTCCATATAGGTTGTGTGCTTTGAACCTTGATTTGGACTTGTAAACTAGATTGATCCACAATTAATGTTATCCATCTTTTGTCGATTCCTAGTTGTAGTTTAAGGTCTTTGTCCATGTCATTAATTTTCTATAATAGGTTTAGGCTGGAAAGTCACAAAGTTGTAAGGAGCCTTAGGCTGGAAAGTCATCATGTAAACTTAATAATTCTTTTTAGCTGAGCTGTTTAGCTCCCAGTCTCCTGTGCCAACATTGTTTTATGTTGGCACTCCCACTTGCACACCTAACACATGCATTGTTGTCTCAAATGATCAATGAGCAATGAAAAAAAGTAAATGAGAAGGGTTTAATGTTGACCGAGAATTTATGTATTTTGCTCATAACTTCTCTTCTAACCACGGTCAGATTGCACCTATTATTCATAGCTAGATGTAGCATACCACTAAGTGCGATTACAGATCATTGGCACTCTACACCAATATTCTTATATTTATTTCTAGTAATTATTATGGTATGTGTAGTTATTGGTCATTCAACTGACTAATTAGATAGTTGTTCTATTACTGCAGTATCATTATAGTTATCTGTAAAATGACCGTTTCTGTTGCATGAAATAGGCGTCTCAACAACAACAGCTTGTCAGGAGAAATTCCAAAGATTTTAACTACTGTTACCTCACTCCAAGTCCTGTGAGTGTTATCTTGATTACTTATTTTTTCATGATCAAATAAGTTTTATATTTTAGTTTTCTCATCATCTATATATTACAAAGATGTAATGTATCTTCTTTTCTTGTTGCATACAGAGATCTGTCAAACAACAAGCTAACGGGAGACATTCCCACTAATGGCTCCTTTTCATTATTTACTCCTATCAGGTTAATTATATTTCTTTCTTCTGTTTTTCTTGGTAGCATTTCTACATCGCTGATCAAAAATGCTAGCTCACTTATTTTGTTCCATTTTGCAGTTTTAATAATAATAAGCTCAATCCAACACCAGTTTCTCCACCTCCTCCTATTCCTAAAACACCCACTTCTCCTGCAGGTGTGTAAATATAAATATGTTTTCATCTTAGATATTAACTCTAGTAGTATAGATACTGGGTCTGTTGTGTTTTTTTAGCACTTTTTTCTCCTTAAAGATTCAAGATGAATGTTTCTTTGCTTTTTTGACTTCTTTCCCTAAAAAATCACCTCACATGTTATTTGCCTGATTTTGCAATGTATCCACTTCCTATTTTCTTCCTCCTTCTTCTGATTTACATAAGCATGAAGGGTTCATATGCAATTGTTGTCCTAGGGATCAACTATCTGGAAGTAGATTGCATTCAGCCATAGATGGGTTATTTTGCTTCACAAACTTTAGATGGTGGTTCTATCTCAGGCTTTAGTTCATGTCTCCTTAGGAGAGCTTGAAAACCATCTCCAAGTAATTACCAGCCCCCTTCCTCTCCTTCCTCGACAAAGAAAAGGAGAAAATTTACATTGTTTGGTGGTTCAGACTTGACTTTTGAAGACAAAATCTGAAATTGTGAAGTCCTCTCTAGTACAATGTACTTCATGTCTAGGTGGAAGTCTACGAAAAAGCATGACACCTAAGAGTTTTGGAGATTAATATTTGGTGATGCTTTGACCAAACAAAGAAGGGAAGGGAGAAAGAAAGGAAGATGATGGTATCAAAATCAATTGTAAAGTCCTCTAGTATATATACCTCATACCTAGGTTGAAGTCCCCAAAAAGAGCGTGACACCTACGAAGAGAGAGAGGGAGAGAGGGAATTAACATGTGTTGGAATATTTCAAGTTTGTCATCATTGCGATTAGTGAGTTATCTCTCCTGTTGTGTTTTGACTTTGCCTATGAAAGTCATAAATTGGTGAATTGTTTCAGGTAGTGCCACTGGAGCAATCGCTGGAGGAGTTGCTGCTGGTGCTGCTCTGCTTTTTGCTGCCCCTGCAATTGCACTTGTTATGTGGCGCCGAAGAAAACCGCAGGATCATTTCTTTGATGTACCTGGTTAGTGAGTCATTAAAAAAGTTTTTTTTTTTTTTTTGTTTTTTTTGATCATTATATTGTTGCTTCATAGGATACATTTTTTACTTAATTATATGTGTTTGCAGCTGAGGAAGATCCAGAAGTTCACCTGGGACAGCTTAAAAGGTTTTCTCTGCGTGAGTTGCAAGTTGCTTCAGATAACTTTAGCAACAAAAACATTCTAGGAAGAGGTGGATTTGGTAAGGTTTACAAAGGACGCTTGGCTGATGGTTCTCTAGTGGCAGTAAAAAGACTTAAAGAGGAGCGTACCCAGGGTGGGGAACTGCAGTTTCAAACAGAGGTAGAAATGATCAGCATGGCTGTGCATCGTAATCTGCTTCGTCTACGTGGTTTTTGCATGACACCAACAGAACGATTGCTTGTTTATCCATTTATGGTTAATGGAAGTGTAGCATCATGTTTAAGAGGTACTCTTGTTAGCCACTTCTGTACATATTACACTTTTTCCAAATATAATCAAACGATTTTCATTGCTTTGATGAAATTCGTTTTACTTTTATATATCCTTAGGATACCAATTGTATGTGTGACATATGTTTGATTTCTGAGCCACTTTGAGAAAACAAAAAAGTTTAAATAACCAATTATTTTTATTTGGGTTACTCGACTTGTCTCTGGCTCAAATTTGGACTGCTTGGGCTCTATATCTGAACAAATTGTTCATCTTGGCAAACAACACTAGTTATTTTTTCAGACTCCAATGCACACATGAAAAAGAAATTTCAAATGTTTTGTGACCTGTTGTTCTTATGATGTTCAATTGTTCTCTCATGATTTTTATGTATGCATTATTGTAGAACGTTCGGATTCGCAGCCCCCACTTGATTGGCCTAAACGGAAGCGCATTGCATTAGGATCTGCAAGGGGGCTTGCTTATTTGCATGATCATTGTGATCCTAAAATTATTCACCGTGATGTAAAAGCTGCAAACATATTGTTGGATGAGGAATTCGAAGCAGTTGTTGGAGACTTTGGGTTGGCTAAACTGATGGATTACAAAGATACTCATGTGACCACTGCTGTACGGGGCACAATTGGGCATATAGCACCAGAGTACCTCTCAACTGGAAAGTCATCAGAGAAAACTGATGTTTTTGGGTATGGGGTCATGCTTCTTGAATTGCTAACTGGTCAAAGGGCATTTGATCTTGCTCGGCTTGCAAATGATGACGATGTCATGTTACTTGATTGGGTACGTAAGTCACATTTTCGCATTACATATTAGTTTGTCACTAATAAGATGGTGTTATTTTAAATAATTCTCTATCCTTTTTGTGATTTGTCTGGGTCTCATATGTTATAGCTTGTTGCTTCAACCTGTTCATTAAGGGGAATATTGAAAACACATGAGACGTAAACTAGGGGCTATTGTCTGGTGCTTCATATGTTCATTTCAGTGGTGATTTCAAGTCTGGTAAAAAGGCAAAAAAATTACAAAGATGTCATGGAAATGCAGTATAGATGTCATTTTCTTTTTGGGAGAATATATGCAAAGATGCAAATACGGCTGGCTAATTAACGCCGGGCAGAACTAAGATTGTTTTATCAATATATGATAGCAGCAAAACTAAGAATTGAAGATTGAAAAGGGAATTTAGGAAGAGAGAAAAAACAAATATAGAGACCTTAATTGGCCCCAAATAAGCAAATAGAGAAATAACTAAATTTAATTGATAGTTCAAACTGAATTGAAAAACAAAAAGTAGATGCCTTTATATAGGCTAGGTACCTCCTAATTAAACAAGGAAAATGAAAACAAATCCTAATTGGAAAAGGAAGACCTAATCCTAATAGAAAAGGGGAAACAAAATCCTAATGGAAAAGGGAAAGTCCAATCCTTATTAAAAGGGAAAATTAAAACACACATGCATAATTAAAATAAAAGTTCTCCTCCATCACTAACTGAATGAAATTTTTTTAGAATATCATTTGTCTTGTAATGTTGTACCTTGTTGTCACAGTATTTCGGACATCTTTCTTGAGTCCATGTGGCTGCCTGGACATCCACTTTTCAATAGCCTAAGGTTCATTCTAGTTGAGAAAACTTTACCGTAATATGTACGTTTCTTTACATTGCATTTAAATATCCCTTTATTTCCAAAGATTAAAGGGTTCAGTAGAATTGTGTTGGACAGAAAAGAGTAATTGCACAGGAGAGACTATCTTGTAACTGTTCAATACATTTCTGTTTCTATGTTGGCTTTGTATAGCCCTATGCTGATGACTGTTTAGCCCATGTCATGTAAGCTGTGTCACTGAATGTTATGTACTGTATGGACTTTATGTGTCAACAGTTTCCTTGGTAAACTTTTTTCAGGCAACTCGATCATTAAATAACTGATTCCTTCCGCCCCCCCTCCAATAGTATTTAAACTGCCTGACATTAATTTTGACTATCCAGGTTAAAGGACTTCTGAAGGATAAGAAGTTGGAAACATTGGTCGATCCCGATCTGCAGGGTGAGTATGTTGAGGACCAGGTGGAGCAGCTGATTCAAGTGGCCTTACTCTGCACACAAGGCTCCCCAATGGAACGGCCGAAGATGTCAGAGGTAGTTAGGATGCTTGAAGGTGACGGTTTGGCCGAAAGATGGGAGGAGTGGCAGAAGGAGGAAATGTTTCGTCAAGACTTTAACAATGTTCCCCACCCAAATGCTGGTTGGATTGTCGATTCTGCTTCCCACATTCCTCCAGATGAATTGTCCGGTCCTAGATGATCCTTTCATGGTTTCATTCAATAGCATACGTATAATATTCTCTTGGAGGCGCGTTTTGTATTTGGGACTGATATTGATCACATTTGTTCATATGATTTTTCTTTCTGTTCCTTTTTCTTTTAATATCATGTCGGTTGATAATGTTGTGATTTCTATAGGGTTAACAAATTGCATTGTGGAAAAAAATAGGTGCTAGCAAACAGGCCGGAATGGCCGTGGGAGCACCATCATGTCATATTATGTATCCAAAACTAGTGAAGATTGTACACCAGCAATTCCAATTCTATTTTCTTGATAAGAAGCTTGCTTTCTTCTGTCGGTGAAGCATTGCAATAAGATTATTAAATTATAGTCGACATTTTAAACGTTTGTTTGGTATGGATTTTTCAAGTGAATTAATTTTTATTTTATTATTATTTTTTTTTAAAAAAAAAGTGATCATATCTGATTTTTATTTTTTTATTTTTTTATTTTTATTTTTTTTTTATTTTTTATTGTATATTATATAACTGTTTCGTTAACCCAACAATAAGATTGAATTAAAAATCAATTTAGTACAACTCGAACAAGATAAATATCCCAGGAAACAAACACTTCCCATAGAAGAGAGCAAGATTGCACTGCCCTATGATTATCAAATTGTCAAGTAAAAAACCTTTCTTTTTAATTTTTTTTTTTAATATATATATATATATATATATATATATATATATTATGGGCAAGTCATCTGCTTTTCTAGCCCTTGGTTGAAGAAATGTAGAGCTCCTATGTTTCAGTTGTGTTCTAAGCTAAAGTCTTAAGAAAGTTTTGTGGGAGGTTGAATCATAAACATGTTTTGGATCTTTCTGAGGGGGTTAAACGGGCAAAAGAGTAATTTTCTAGAGTCTAGCCTTCAGGTTAAGACGCTATGGAAGGAGGAATTGGAAGCAGTAAAAGAGTACACGTCCAGAATCCAGTGGCTCAAGTTTGATATGGGATTACACGTTTGATCAAATTCGAGGATGATCGACCTTCATTAATGAACTACAAGTCTCCTGAAAACAGGCCTTTATTCAACCAAGCCGAGGCCAAGTTATTGTTGGGAATATGATTGCACAGCGAAAAATAAAATTTTTTCAAGTCAAGATTGAACTTTATGAACATGCAAAGAACAATGCTATTTTAAAATGGGGAATGTTAGGTGCCCTCTTGGTGTTATTTTTGTATACTCTTGGTCTTAAGTGGATATTATTTTATTAAAAAAAACTGCTCTTATTTCTCTCACTTCGTTTTCATAAAATAATTCTACCTAGGTCCAGGAGGACACAAGGAGAACACCACGAGAGCACATAGCATTTCCTTTTTAAAATGAATTGCAAAAGCAATAATCACTTGGTATTTCAGCCGCTCCTTGGCTATCAGGTAAAACTTTTCTTCTTACTCCTCCAATGAAACTCACATGTAATCTCCACCAGTGGCTTAGAATAACCAAGAGTGAGAATTCTCAAGAATATTCTTTTCTTAGTAAATGCTAAAGAATTGGAGTAGTGTTTTAGTGGTGTGTTTTTGCAAGAGTTATATGTTCTCTATTTATAGGCTTGTGTTGTGAAATTTTAATATATTCGCAAGTGCACGAATCGTCTTGCAATATAGGTTTTGCAAGTGCGAGGTCGAACCCATAGAGAATTGTGTTTATCAAAACAAGTATATCTAAACCAATTAAATCTTAACCTAGTCCCAAAAGATGAGTGAATTTTGTTGTGAATATGAAATCAAAAGCATAAGCAAAATAAAGTGAAAGTGATCAAGTAACAAAGCAGGTTTCAGAATCCGCACTCACAAAATTATAGTAACATATTCTCATGATCAGTAATATTTCCTACTTTGCTTCAATGAATTAATTAAAATTATCCAATGTATCTATTCATGCACAAATCACAAAAGATATCCAACTTAAATTAAATCATCTAATGTATCTGTGAAAACAAATCACGAAGGATACCCAATTTAAACCAAATCATCAAATGTATCTGTAGAATAAATCACAAAGGATATCCATTTTTTTGGACAAAGAAAACCCAAGCAATCAATTAAATGAACGTCTTCAACTAATTGAATTGAAAGAGAACATTTGGAAAATTAAACTCATATAATTGGAAAATATTACATCACATGAAAATATTGTTGATAATCATAAGTAAGGCTTCATCTTCAACCTTAATTGTGGGTTTAGCCTCTCATGGAATTGAAAGATAATACAAGAGTAATTGAATCCATGGTGGTTTGAGAAGCTTACAAATTAAAATCCCCAATGTTGAGAACACTAAAAGCAAGGAAGACCCTTTACTCTCTTCTCTCTACTCTAAAATTTCGTACGTAGCAGCCTCTACAATTTTCTCTGATGTCTATTCTATTTATAGGCCTTTGTCTAGGGTTTTTGCAAGGTTTTAACTTAAAAAATGGCGCCAAGTCAGATAACTGCACTCGATCGCACACTAGGTTCGCTTGAGCGAACTCGTGCATGTGCTTCCTCTCTTGCGGCGTAGTGCTTGAGCGCTGCTTGCTTGTGCATGGGCGTGGGTGCGCTCGAGTGCAACCTAGCTGGGCTCGAGTGCAGATGCGCTTGAGCGTAGGGTTCTGCCCTCGATCCCACTTCCATTGATGGCTCTTTTTTCTAAACTTTGCAGTTTTTGCATCAAGACTGCAATTTTCTCTTAGCAGCCTGCAAACCACTAAAACCACAGAACAAGTATAGGACATCAAATTATAACACAGCTAAAGGATTAACAAATGTAAATTAAGAGGCTCAAATATGCAATATTTGGCACTCATCAAACACCCCCAAACTTATATATTGCTAGTCCCTTAGCAATACGAAACTAAAAATAAAATGAAAGCATGAAACATAAATCCTCTATCGTGGGAGAGGCGATTGCATTTAGCATATGCAACAAGCCTTTTAAACCCCTAAGCATCTCTAATGGATGAGTGAAGTCTCGTGAGGGTTTAACAGAAATGATACCCACAAACATTGTCAGCACTATCTTATTGAAAAGAATGAAGTTTCACACAAACAATGATTTTTATTCACGGGCAAAATAAAAAAGATGAACTCCATATTCAAAATCTTTAGGACAACCAAAGTCAAATCACTCATAAAGGGACAATTGAGACATCATATGTTCCGATAGGTGCAAAGTGAAATTAGAATACAATCATGAGGCTTTAATTTAATCTTAAGACAAGTACCTCAAAATTCGTAAGAATCCCTATCCGATGAAACAACCAAGGCAAGATATACATTTTTTTCTTCCTCTTTGTGTAGGCTGTGCAATGCTTAGTTCCCTTAAGCTTTCTAATTGACCCATGTAACGAGTGTTAGGTTAGTGACTCCCAAACTAGATGGCTTTAGGTACTAGATGTAGAAACATCCCTAAGGGCTTATTAACTCAAGTCAAAAAGGCTACAAATCTAAGCTAGCCATACCATCAATCAACCTGAACTTCACATCTTTTTACGCGAACACTCAATACTTAATTGGGCAAGAGGTCCCGTTACTCACTGAAAAACTCAAAATGATCTCGCTTATCTTTTTCTCTCTCTTTTTTATTCATCAATAGGTCATCCAACAAATCTCAAAATGAACTTGATTAAGCTCAAATATCATACCTCATAGATTATATGCTAATGTGGTAATAATAATTCAACTCAAAACATGTGAAGTCTCTTTTGCCCAAAAATAAGTCAAAAGACTCAGATTCTTAATAACATGATGACGTGTTCAACACTTTAAGCAAGCCAATGAAATGTAAATCACAGTTACAGCTTAACCCAAACTGAACAACAACATAGCGCATTTTCTTTTTATTTTTTTAAAGAAATTGAAACAAACAATAAAAAGATAACAAGAAATGGACAACGGTGTCTTTCCATACCCTGAAACAAACAATAAAAAGAAGCAAACAATAAAAAGATAACAAGAAATGGACAACGGTGTCTTTCCATACCCCTAAATTTGAATCACACATTGTCTTCAATGTGGGTAGAAATATAATACCGAGAGGTGAGCAAACTAGAGTGTGCAGAGAGAGAATGTCCCCCAAACTTACTTGTAAAAACACCTATTCTGAAAATCACAACAACAAGAAAACAAAAATCAAATCAAATGGCAAGAAATAAAAGGAAAGAGGGGTTGCCTCCTACAAGCGCTAAGTTTACCGTCTTCAGCCAGACTCTCCACAACAAATGGGGATTAGTTCTGGTAAGTAGGGTCCTCCAAGGGCATTTCTTCAATCTTTGGGATCTTCACTTCCAAGAACGGTTTTAACCGTTGACCATTTACCTGGAAAGTATTTCCATTCTTGGGATCCTCTATCTCAATGGCCCCATGAGTGGAAACTGTACGAACTATGAATGATCTAGTCCATTGAGATTTGAGCTTGCATGGGAACAGATGCAGATGTGAATTGTGTAGGAGGACTTTCTAACCAAATTCAAAAGATTTTCTCAAAATGTTTTGGCCGTGGGCCTTCTTCATCTGAGCTTTGTACAGCTTGGCATAGTTGTAAGCATCATTCCTCAATTCCTCTAATTCATCGAGTTGGAGTTTCCTTTGAGAGTCAGCCTTGGCAAGATTGAAGTTCAGCTGCTTGATAGCCTAATATGCTCGATGCTCAAATTCCACTGGAAGATGACACGCCTTTCCATACACAAGTTGATCGGGAGACATGCCAATCGGGGTCTTGAATGCTGTCTGGTATGCACATAGTGCATCATTGAGTCATAGAGAGCAATCCTTTCTTGTTGGGTTTACCGTCTTCTCCAGTATCCTTTTCATTTCCCTGTTTGATATCTCTCGACTTGGCCACTCGTTTGAGGATGGTAAGGAGTTGCAACTTTATGGGTTATACCATATCTCTATATGAGTTGCTCGAAAAGTCTATTGCAAAAGTGCTTCCCCCATCACTGATAATGGCTCGTGGTGTCCCAAAATGTGCAAACACATTGGATTTCAAAAATTGAAGCCCGACACTATGATCATTGGTTTTGCAAGCAATGGCTTCCACCCACTTGGAAACATAGTCGACAACTACGAGGATATAGAGATACCCATAAGAGTTTGGGAAAGGTCCCATGAAGTTGATGCCCCAAACATAAAAAATTTCCACAGTTAAAATTGGGTTCAACGGTATCATAGTCCTCCTTCCAATACTACCCAGTTTCTGGCATCTCTCACAAGCTGAAAAATAGGCATGGGAATCACGAAAAATGGAAGGCCAATAAAATCCACATTGAAAGATCTTTGCGGCAGTCTTTTTCGAGCTAAAGTGGCTTCTGCATGCATGATCATGGCAAAAGAAGATGACATTTTGTTGGTCACTCTCAGGAATACATGGTATGATCTGATTCGGGTAGTATTTAAACAAATAGGGGTTGTCCCAAAAGAAGTACTTAACCTCAGCCAAAAATTTTAATCTATCTTGCTTGGTCCAATGTGAGGGCATCTGATCAGTGACAAGGTAGTTCACAATGTCTGCAAACCATGTTGCAGGATTATGGGAGATGTGCATCAATTGTTCATCAGGGAAAGTCTCTGCAATGGGCACAGTATTTTCTTTGAAGTCCACAATTAGCCTGGATATGTGGTCAGCTACTACATTCTCGGAACCCTTTTTGTCCCATATTTCAATGTCAAATTCTTCCAGCAACAGAATCCACTGGATGAGACGAGATTTTGCATTTTTCTTGGACAAAAGATACTTCAAAGCAGCATGATCCGAGTAGACTAAGACTTTAGATCTAGCAAGTAAGATCTAAACTTATCAAAAGCAAAACCGCCAACAACTCATTTTCAGTAGTAGAGTAGTTGAGTTGTGCGTCATTCAAAGTCTTGCTGGCATAATAGATGACATGGGGAAGTTTCTCAACACGCTGTCCCAAAACAACACCGATAGCATAGTTCGAGGCATCACACATTATCTCAAATGGCACATCCAAATTGGGTGGTTGGATGATTGGTGTGGAGGTTAAGGTCTTCTTCAGGATCTCAAAAGCTTTATGGCACTCATCATTGAGGAGAAATGGGGCATCTTTTGCAAGCAAGCTGCATAAAGGCCTCACAATCTTACTAAAGTCCTTAACATATATACATGTTTTGAAGCAATCCAGATGTACATATATTTGAAATCCTTCAAATCATTATATATATCTACATATTTTGAAACAATCCAGATGTACGTATATATTAAAAAAAATACTACAAATCATTATGTATGTATATATAAATATATAAATATATCTCTATACTTTAAAGTACTTATGTATATATTTATAAATCCTTCAAAACCTTATACATATATATATCTATATATTTTATATCTATGTAAATCTGACACATACTCAGTACTTTATTTCCTCAAAGGATAAGTAGGTGTGAGGTATGGCAATGGCATCACGTAAGAGTAAAAAAAAAACAATCCCTCTTTCCTACTACAAGACAACACGGTAACCAAGGCTACAATACAAACAATAACTTTGACCCCACTTGTTTTTGAATAAGTATATGTAATAATAAGAAGAGTTGTGATCCAAGGGTCATACCTGCAGGCTGACAGTCACATTGAGGAGGAAATTGCACCTAGACTTGGTGTGAGTGAATTACTGGGAGAGAGAGACGTAGTATGAGATGCCCTCTAGGGTTTGTCTTATTTGTATAAATAAGCTTGGCAAGAGGAGAAAAAGACAGGCGGCGCTTAGGCTTTGGGGTTTTTTTTTTTTTCCTTTTTTTTTTGGTTATTAGTATTACTACCTATTATTATTATTTACTTTTGATAATAATAATAATAATAATAATATATTTTTATTTATTTGGTGGTCCATTCTCATTGTTAACTTAAGCCAACCCTTTTTAAAATGTATGAGTCAACTAAAAATACCCTAAAGGGACTTAGGATTGTCACATTACACCGCAGAAAAGTAGTAGAAAAGTAGTAGGTGCGTTGCACAATCCAAAAGGCATGCAATGGTTGGCAAACGTACCGAAAGGACAAGTAAAGGTGGTCTTTTCTTGGTCTTCGGGGTCTAAAGGAACTTGGTTATAGCCAGAATAACCATCAAGGAAATAGTAATAAGCATGATCGGTCAACCGTTCCACCATCTGATCAATGAAGGGTAGAGGAAAATGGTCTTTCCTTGTCACAGAATTCAACTTCTGATAGTCAATGCACACTCGCCATCCCGACTGAACTCGAGTTGGGACCAACTCATTATCCTTATTCTTGACTACCGTAACACCCACCTTCTTTGGCACCATATGAATGGGACTCACCCATTTGCTGTCAGAAATCGGGTATATAATTCCCACATCCAAAAGTTTTATTTCCTCAGCTCGGACTACCTCTTGCATGGTAGGATTCAACCATCTCTGTGGTTCGCGCAAGGGTTTAGCATTCTGTTTCAAATGAATCTTATGCATCACCATAGAAGGATTGATTCCCTTGATGTCTCCAATAGACCACCCAATGGCTTCTTTATGCTCTTTCAAGACATCCAACAACCTTTGTTCTTGAGCATCATCTAGTTCGGAAGCTATGATAACAGGAAAAAACTCAGCAGGACCAAGAAATTTGTACTTCAGGGTGTCAGGAAAGGGCTTTAAATCCAACTTGAGAGGATCAGCTGCTGATGAAGATGGGATGGGATGGGGAGTAATATCTCAGTTGTTTCCCCATTCTTAGTTCTCATCTTAGGAATGGAATCCAATAAGGCATCAACTTGATCAAGTAGCTTGTCAAGGTCCATATCACATCCAAATTGAGCAAGGCACTCTTCCAAAGGGTCCTCAACACTTGTCTCACTAAAAGTCTCCTCAACTATTTCTTCAATCAAGCAAACACTTCTGACCTCCTTGTGTTCAAATGGCTGCCTGCTGATTTAAAAAATGTTCAGCTCCACTGTCATGTTCCTAAAGGATATCTTCATCACTCCAATCCTACAGTTGATTATGGCATTAGCCGTGGCTAAAAAGGGTCACCCTAATATCATAGGAATTTGGATCCCCACATTTAGACAGGTTCTGTGTCTAGGACTATGAAGTCCACAAGGAAATAGAACTTATCAACCTTAATCAAAACATACTCAATGACCCCCCTAAGGATTTTCACAGATTTGTCAGCCAACTGACGTGTCATTGAGGTGGGTTTCAACTCTCCTAATTCCAACTGTATGTAGATCGAATACAGTATAAGATTCACACTAGCTCCCAAATCCAACAAAGCTCTTTCAACTCGGTTGATGAGTGCCAAATATTGCATATTTGGACCCTTTAATTTGCATTTGCTAAGCCTTTAGCTTTGTTATTTTCTGATGTTTTCGTTAGTTTTGGTGTCTTAGCGTTTTGCAAGTTGTTAAGAGAAAACTGCTGTTTGAAGGTGAAAATTGCAAAGAAATGGGCACAAGTGAGATTCTATAGATCGAGTGCACAATAGCACGCCTGAGCGCATATGCGCTCGAGCGCAATCCTGCATTCACCCAAGCAAGTAGCGCCTATGCGCTGCATCGTAGAAGCACTGAAGAAGCCCCGAATACACTCGAGTGCACCTAGTGTGCGATCGAGCTCACTCAGGTTGACCTGGCAGCATAGAAGCCCTAGTTTTTTAATATATATAGCATTCTTTTCTTTTGTAAAATACGTTGGGAGGGGCCATAGAGAGCATATTTTAGACTTTGTGTCGTTCTTGCGCTCTTTGGACGTATCTTTTGTAAGTTTTTTGCTTTTGATGATTTCAATTCATATTATTATGATTTTTGTAACCATGAGAGGCGAAAATCTTCAACTAAGGTTGAAGATGAAGTCTCGTCATTGATAAACAATCATGTACTTGTTATTTTATTTATACAATTCCGATGTTCAATCAAAGTGTGGTTCAAATCCAATTCAATTACTTGATTAAATTCATTTGATTGAATGTTGTGACAATTATATGTAAGAAGTTGGATATTCGATGTGTTTCATCCCATGGATACATCGAATCATTCGATTGAGATCAGATATCCATTGTGATTCGTATACCAAATGGATACAGTGGATGATTGGATTTCAATTGGGTATTCGTTGTGATTCGTTTAATGGTTGGATTGATTGAATGATTTGATATGCATTTTTACGGAACTTTGAACGATGTATAAGGCATATTTGTTTGTTGGTTGTATGTGTAAAATACAAGAATGTGTTGTTTGATTTGGTGATGTGGATTCGGAAAACCTTAGTGTTTTTTTTATCAATTGTTTTTAATCATTTCATTTAGTTTATGTTTTTGCACAACACCATAGGATTGATTTAGATAGAAATTGAATTTCACAACACAATTCCTTGTGGATTGACCTCACACTTGCACAATCTATACTACACACGACTCGTGCTGTAACATCCCCAACCCGTTAAGGCTAGATTTGTCACTTTTTCTTTCACAACACAAGCTTTGCAAAGATGTATAAGGTCCATTAGAGTGTTTAATACAAATTATTGGAAAAATTAATTCTGCCCCCATTTTGGCCTTCTATTCCAGAATGCTCTTTACCGGCAACAAGAAATAAACCTGATGAGCCCAAAGGGGGCCCAGTAAGTGAAATCCACAACCATAAGCAGTTTTACTCGTTGTCCTATTTTGAAAATTGGAACTCATAACTACATATGTTCCTAGTATATTTTTAAGAAAACAGAAAGCACATAAAATATATTATCATCAATAAAGATGTTGATAGTCTTTATCTCATACTAGGACCCATGTATACTGTTATCCCCGTATACTAGGGTTGCGTGGTCCTTGCGACCTGGGATGAGATACTGTGGCTACAGCCCTGTCCCCTTGGCCAGCTGATTAACTTTGGGTGCACTCAGCATGGCAAAAAAAAAAACACTATGATGGAACCACCTTCTGGCAGAGCCTCTTTCAGCAGTTGCGCCTGCATCCTTAGCATCGGTACCGAGCTTTTTTTTTGTTTATCTTTGGGCTAAAAATACTCTCCACCATACATGTACTCTCATTTTATAACCTTTTTCTCATTTCTTGTACTTCTCTTGATACATCATAGGGCATCATGTTGGGGGGTTTATTATCATTTTCTTAAAATTCTCTTTATCAACATCACTATTTTCAAAATGCTTCTTTTTCTCGAACTTGTTATGCATACAGCATAATTCCATAATATAAACAAAATGATCATTTGCAGTTTGAGACAGAATTTCATAAATAGCATGACATGATAATTTTTCTAGAAGGGATAGTAAATCCACTTGCCTCGATAAAGATGCTAGAGAGATTGACCGGCATGGTCACACACCTGAATTAATACAACTTAATTATGTTAGCCTTAAATTAATAAAAAGCTAGCCCTAGAACCCCTAGGCTTCCACTTCTACCCCTCAAATGATTCTAAAGGTAACAATAGATTCCTAGACTTTTTCCTGAATAGGAGGATTATAAGTGTGGATTACACACATAATTCTTTGAAAAACACTTTGGTTCCTAAGTAACTATTCTTGGCTTCTTAAAAGATAAGTGAACGTTGGTTGATAAATTCCAAGGTAAATAAGAGGAAATATATATATAAACATGGGTTCTTTAAAAGGTGACATGAGAAAGGTCATGAACATGGTGGTTGACAAGTCAAAAGCAATAAAAATATATTTATATATTTATATGAAATATTGATTTCTTAAGGGTATGTAAAAGAAAGCACGAGTTGCAATTTGTTGTACTAACGTAGCGACATATCCCATTTAGTATTCTCAATATTAGGCATGGTCTAGATTTTTCATCTACAATACATAGCACAAGTATGAAGAACAATTATACTCCCATATTTAATTGAAAACATAAAAGAAATCAACAAGGGGGGATGAAATAATTTACCTCAAGTGGAAATGAATGTTGGAGAAGATGATTCAAAGCTTTGAGAGCTTTGTGTAGTATGTTGCATTGGAGAAAGGTAGAGAGAAAGAAAAGTGATGCTTGGGTAGTGGGGTACGGCTAATATGAAAAGTGGCTAGGGTTTTGTCTTGTTCCTATGTATTTGGGTGCTAGGAAGAGCAAAGAGAGAGAGAGAGGTAGGGTATGTACGTGTGTTTTCAGTCTTAAGGAGGCTAGGGTTTTGTCTTATTCTCCAAACTACCCTTCTAGGGTTTGGAGGCTAGTGAGGTGGATATATTTATTTTAAATAATAATAATAATTCCAAAATAAGTAGAGGCAATTTCTCTTGTAATACGTAAATTGCTAGAAGGTGATTTTATTAAAAACTGATTTTATCTCTTAATGGTTCTTAAAGCAATAACATAATTACTAAAGTATAAAATCATAAAAATATCCCATTATAGATATGTAAATTACATTAATGCTACCTAATTTTGTTTATTGGGATGAGGATGTAATGGAGGCTAGGTTCAAGACAAGAGGATTAGAGAAATCGATGCAATTTACCAAGTTCCCTTAAAAGTAATATTTTTAAAATTTAAACTTGAAGCCTTTAAGATGCATAGGTGGCTAGGGCTTTTGGAAGTAGGGTTTTTGTAAAAATTTCCTTATAAAGCAAAATCACTTTAAAACATAATTTTGTTGATATATGAGGATTCGAGCTCATGATAAATTTATGTGATTAGTCCATACTAAACCATTAAGCCAACCTTGTCATTCAAGATAAAAACCTTTAAATCAAAAATATATATATTATACCTTAAGGTTGTTTTGATCCCAACTAAAATAAGTTCAATCCTACTAATGGGCCTACACAATTCTAAACTCATCTATCAAGGCTAGGCCTGAGAAGTACTCTAACCTAAAATGAGGGTCGTTACACGTGCGCTTGCAAGTATCAATTTAAAACTCACAACACTGGTTATCACTTATCATGCAAGAAATTGTAGGACACCCAAGGTCATTACACTTGATAGGGATTTTGCACTGAAGAATGGACCTGACCTGCTCAGTCATAAAGGCTTTCTTAGGAACATTTGTCCTTCTCTTGATAGTGACCAAATCCTTCATAAACTTAGCATAAGAAGGCACTTGCTGGATGGCATCTAAGAATGGGATGTTGATCTGAACTTGTTTAAATACCTCCAAAATATCTTCAAACTTTGCTCATTTCTTGGGGGCCATCAGTCTCTCTGGAAAAGGAGCTTTAGGGACAAACGTACTGGGGTGATCATCAATAATAGGAATGTCAGTGTCTGGTCTAGAATCTCTAGCAGGCTTGTCATGGCTTTCCTCTTCTTTTGCCACCTCAAGGGTCTTTTTAGGCATAGCCATCTGATTATCCACTTGTTTCGTTGACCTTAGTGTTACAATAGCTTGCACATGTTCTTGCTCATGAGTAGGGGCAGAAGAACTACCAACAAAAATTTTCCCTTTCGGGTTAGGCACAAGTTGACTTGGGAACTTTCCTTTTTCTCTCTCCCCCAATTGCGTTGCTAATTGGCCAATTTGCCCTTCCACCTTGGCAATAGCTTGGGTAGTAGATTGCATGAATGCTTTGAGGGTGTTTTCCAATGATAATTGTGGTTGTGGCACTTGAGTGGTGTATTGGAAAGTAGAAGGCTGGGCTTGGTGAGATGAGGGAATTGATGCAAAAGGATGGGCTTGGTGAGATGAGTGGAATTGATTCTGAGCCTGTGGAGGAAATCAAGGAGGGTATTGATTATGAGCATGATTAGTAGTTCCTTGATTCAGTGGTTGATTTTGCCTCCAAGAGAAATTGGGGTGATTTCGCCACCCTGTATTATAAGTCTCAGGAAAAGGTCCACTAGTTGGTTTCCTATAGTCATTGAAGGCATTAACTTGTTTCATCGGATATTCAGCAAATGTTGACAAAGACAGACAGTTTTGGGCCAAGTGCATAGGGCTAACACATAATGAACATCCTTCAACTTGGTGAGCATTTGTGAATTCACTAATATGCTCATAGATAGAGCTTCAACCTGATGAGTGAGGGCCTCAATCTTCCTCTCTAAGTTAGCCTCTTTCTTCACCTTATATAGGCCTCCCTTCTTGGGGGCACAGGGGTATTTCTCCATACGACTTGAAAAATCCCACTATTGTGAACTATTGGCTAGTTTATCCAAAGATATATATGCTTCGTCCCCTGTAAGACTTAAGAGACCTCCACCATTCATGGACTCAATCATGTGACGGTTAAGTTGAGTCAAACCGTTGTAGAAAAATTAAATGAGCTGCTAAGTCTCAAATCTGTGGGATGGGTATTTCAAAGTTAATTCCTTAAATCTCTCCCAGTTTTCATAGAATTTCTCTTCCTATTCTTAAGTAAAACCGCTAATCAACAAGAAACGGAAGAAGAGTGGGCCACAGAAAGAGAAGGCGAGACTGCTAACGTATTGTGGAAGAAGAAAAGTGTTTTCTTTAAGTTGCCATATTGGAAAGATAATCTATTGCGGCACAACCTTGATGTCATGCACATTGAGAAAAATGTGATGGACAACATTCTTGGCACAATACTAGACATTCTAGGGAAAACGAAGGACAACATCCAAGCCCGCATAGACTTGCAAGAAATGGGGTTGAGACATACACTTCATCCATACACGGGCGAGAATGGTCAAGCATATATGTCCACAACTTGCCACACAATGTCTAAGGACGAGAAAACACATTTTTTGAAAGTGCTTCGAAATGTAAGGGTGCGGGACGGATATGCCTCGAATATTTCCTGATGTGTACGACTTAATGATCGTATGATATTCGGTTTGAAGAGCCATGATAGTCAGGTAATTATGCAACAACTTCTCCCTATTGCATTGCGTGGATCATTGCCAAGAATGGTTAGACTATTTGTCGGGATGTTTGCATTCTTCAGGGGCCTATGTTCAACGTCAATGACACAAGATGATATGGACTGACTAGAGGGTGACATTTATATTACTTTGTGCCAAATGGAATGGGTCTTCCCCCCAAATTTTTTTACTATGATGGTTCACTTGGTCGTGCATCTTGTCCGTGAATGCCGACTCGGTGGACCGGTACAGTATAGGTGGTGTATCCGGCAGAGAGGTAAAATAACTTTATCAATATTCATCAAATTATTTTTCCTTTGATATAAAATCGTCACTAAATGTAATGAATGAATTATGATCATATGTAGAAGCCTCGGGGTGTTCAAATCTAATGTTCGCAATAAAGCAGCTCCTAAGGGCTGCATTGCGGAGGGCTACATAGCAACGGAGTTGGTGGTGTTCTGCTCAAGGTATCTAGATCACGCACCAACATTTTACAATAGGGCTCTAAGAAGCCCGGATGGTTCAAAGGGGGCGGAACACGAGTCATCCTCGACCGTGTCACATTGACACAAATTCACCGATACATTATGTTTAACTCGGACGAGTTCCTTCAACTACGAACGTAAGTCAGGTTAGTAGTGTATGCAAGTTCAATATCACCTAGCACCCTTAGTTGTGAATTATAATATAATTTTAACTTTGTCTTGTAGGGTGCACATGGATACACTTAGGCGATCATGCGATAGGGGGCGAACGACGGAGGATGAGTTGGAAACCCAACATCATGCGCTGTTCTGCGATTGGTATCGTGACTACGTAAGGCTACCGTGATGTTTAACTGTTAAAGACCCATTATATTTAGTTATTGGTTCATAACAACTAACAAAACTTTCTTGTGGTCAATTGTACATAATATACTCGTAGGTTGATCGATTGGACGATCAACAAAGGAAGGAAATAGGTGAGAAACTGGTAATGCATTGTAGAGGGCCGAAGGCCACAGCTACCAGATATAACAGATATGTGGTTAACAGGAAGCTGTTTCGCACTATTGCATTCGATGCTGGAAAAAGGACACAAAACAGCGGGGTGTACGTGCCAACTGTTGATGGTGAAACATACTATAGGAAGTTGACAGAAATAATTGAGGTGGAGTACTTCGACAGGACTAAGTATGTTTTGTTCAAGTGCAATTGAGCGGACAACACGAGGGACATGGGGTACAAGGTAGACGAGTATGGCATGCTGCTTGTCAGCTTCAAAAACTTTGTCCACTGGGGCCAGAAAATTACTGATGAGCCGTATGTGCTAACGAAACAAGTTGACCAAGTCTTTTACGTCCAAGATGAAAGGGACCCTGATTGGGCTTATGTTGTAAGGACTAAACCTAGAAACGTATATGACGTTGGACAAGGTGAAGGTCCTGATGATGAAAGTGTCAACTACCACGAGTGTGAGCCGCTTCTATTGACCAGCAATAATGAAGTTGATCTGCAGGATGGCATTAACTGTATCCGACAAGACTTAGATACGTATGTGGTTATAAAAAATTGAAAACTTTAATAATATATATACTTCACATTATTTTGTCGTATTTAATGTTATTTCTTTCTACATTGATTGGTTATTGTGGTGCATATTTTATCTATCATATACATAATTAATTGGGTATATTATGTGTTTTGCAGGTTGACATGAGTACGAGGGGGAAGAGTCGACGACGGGGGTCCTTACAGATAGACAACCAGGGGTATAGACCATTACTTCCTGAGCATGGGGAAAGGTCTCAGCAGGTTCCGTATCACACAGAGGCCTCATATGACCTTGGTACTCCGATACCTACCTGCAGCGAGATGGGGCTATGTGCACATGGTGAGGTAGAGAGGTTGTTCCCCCCTGAGCTGAACAGCGTTCCATTACCTGAGCCATCGCATCCAGATGATAGCGAGACACAGTACTATGGGGAGGACGCGGATGATGGCTCAGGTGACTTGGAGCCCGATGATCCTCCAGAAGAGTTGGGCATTCGCGAGCTCCGAAGAATAAGTAAGTATATATGCTTCAAATACCCATATTGAATATGTATAAAATTTATGTAGTTACTATTAAATTTCAAATAATTTACATTTGCAATTATTAATGTGTTAGGGATCGGGGGAGACGGGAGCACCCAATTTCAGGTGGTGGACATCCCACCATCGAACAAGAAGTGGGAGGTCCCCCCCGGTCAAAAAATCGTCTGCGAGTACAATAAGGCGTGGCAGCTCGTAGGATTTAGCGGGATGAAATTCAGAAGAGAGACCGGCAACGTCATAAGGGCCGGGACTTATGTTAGGCTCCGGGATGAATGGGAGCATGTACTTCCCCATGCGAAGGAAGATGTATGGGACACCTTGATGGTATGGTTAAATTCTTTCTCCTATTTTCGCATGTGTATTTCAATCTTTTAAACGTTGTTAATGTGTGAAATTATACACCTAATGTTTTCAACTTATATATGCAGACTCAGTTCTACATGCCGCCTGAGTACGATCTCGAGGCGATTAAAAGGGACGTCTTCAGAGATATGGGCTCAAAGCTGAAGAGTTGGAGACACTCTGTAAAACGCTCGTTAAAAATCATGGAGGGCGATACTCCAAACTCAGTGAAGGCGAGAATAGGTGAGGCTGCCGTTAGGAAAAACGACGCCGAGGACTTGAATGTCTTGTTGGCGAGATGGTGCGACCCAAAGAATCAGGTAGGTCCGGAGTGTAGTGGAATTAATTGTAATTGTTTAGTTTCATTAATTGTACGTAATTGGGTTAGCCTGACATTTTAAGAGTGATATACATGTCGGAGTTTGCTGCCAAGATGAAGGAATTGCGAGCAAAAAACAACACACCTCACTGCACCGGGTCGATGAGCTTCGTTAGGACGACATATCAAGAGGTATTTATATATCGTTACTGCATATTTAAATTAAGACCTAAACAACCGATTATATATATATATGTAATCGGTTGTTTAGGTCTTAATTTTTTTTTTTTTTTTGTTGTATTGATTTTTTTTTCTATGCAGACCGTATCCTTGGGCACTCCTCCGACTCGAGCGCAAAGTTACATCAAGACTCACACAAATAAAGATGGTGGCTATCCAAATGACGTGGTCAGGGAGAGATGCGTAAGTACTCAAGGATATATATTTTAATAAATTATTTATGATTAACGTTCCTTATACGAGATACTAACTTGTTTTTTAATGTACAGGAGAGAATGAGGGAATTAATGCCCATTGACCTGGTAAATACTGAGACCATGACAGAAGGGACGGTACGGTGGACACCTAATGACGCGTATGCTCAGGCGCATGGAAATAAGCCTGAGTATGCTGGCAGGGTCCGCCAGTTGAGTCCGAATGTACTGCTGGTGCGGGGCAGCATACATTCTTACTATACACCGTCCCAGAAACTGTCTCAAAATTGTTGGAGCTCCTCGTTCTCACAGATGACGGATAGAATTAGAGAACTTGAAGAGGAGCGGGCACAAGAAAGACGTGTGATGGGAGAAGAGTGGGCAGCACAAAGACGTGCAATGGATGAGATGGCGAGGCAGATTGAAGCACAAAAAACCCGGATAGCAGATAAAGATGCTATGATTGAGGCCTGTTTCCGCAAGATCAAGGCCATGTTCAGGTCGGCGTCTGGATCTGGCCCCCCCAGAGGTAATGATATACTCCTAGTTTTTGTAACAATTGTTAACTGTTAGAAATCTCTAGTTATAGCGGTCCATTTTAGAACTTATGTATATTTGCATAACAGTATAGAGTAATTTAGAATTTTTGTATTGATTATTATTGGTTCAGAACTCATTTGTAGGTAATGCAGATTAAGAGTTGGGGGATGAATGTGTTGAGTTAGGCGCCACACGTCATTTATCATCACTGTTTGTTAAGCTCTATATACATACTATTGTTTATTGTTTTGTATATAGTTAGATTAAACTATATGTTTGTTGAGACTAATTGAAACTTATTTCTAGTAGATACTCCAGAAGTGTTTTATTGTATATTTGTTTTGCCTTGTGTTAGACGTGTTTTCGATGTATATATATGTTTTGTTATGTGTTGTGTTGGAATGTAGTATGTGTGTTGGAATTTTGTTTAATGAAATTGTGTTGGAATTTCATACGTTTTGAATGTATTGGAAATTTGATATGTATTAGATATTCGATATGTATTGGATATATATTATTGGATATTTGATATATATTATTGAATATTAGATATTGGCTATATATATTGGATATTGAATATATAAACTTGGATATTGGATATTGGATAGGACATTGGATATATAAACTTGGATATTGGATTATGTGGATTTTGATTGGATTTCATGGGATTCACTAAATGTGTGATTTTTGAGTTAAATTTGGCAATTTTGCTAAACTTGGTGAAAGCAGTTGTTTTTATGGTGGCTATGGAACCAATAGAAACTTTCTTTGAACCTCATATAGTAGCTATATTAGAAACTTGCTTAGAAGTTTGAAGTCTAGTTTAACTTGATTTTATAAATTTGAGCTTTGTGTTGGGCAGCCATTTACGAACACTATTGAGTTTCTTGGAAGAATGTTGAAAGAAATTATGAGGTGGGTTGTTGTGGTTGAGCTCCTTCTAAGTAGAGTGTGGTTGTTGGAAGTGGATTTTGGGTTTCATGTTTAGGCCATAAATACAATAACCATAGCATTATTGAGCTAATTTAATAAAACTTTTTAGAGGATGTTTTTTGCTTTTAAGTTCAAAAAATATTTTGATATGATGTAAAGGTGAAAGTAGTTTAGAACGTTTTGTGTTTGAAGTTGTGTGTTAATACTTTTACTTTTTGGCTAAAAAGTAAAAAGCTTCCTTAATAAGCATTATCAAACGAGGCCAATATTTTATTATAACTTTGCCTTCCTTTCTTTACTTCCGGTTAAGTTAGAGTAGTCTCTAGTTGAATGGTTATTTGATAGATAGACTTTGTGTTGGTTAGGCTAGAATTGAATTATTTGAGGCAGTTGGGAGATACTTGTGAACTTTGTATATGAAATTTTGGCTATTGGGTGTAGTGCTTGCAAGGTAATTGGAATCAGTTCATTTTAGATTTTTCTTAAATGATTTTGCTGCTCATAGTTGAATACTATCTATATATGACTGTGTTTGGATCTTTCTGAATCTGAATTGAAAAATATTGCAAATGTTGCATGTGAAATTCACATTTTTTTTCTTAAGTTTAAGGTATAAAACTCATTACAATCCTATTAGCATTTTTAGATGACTCGATGGCTACTTCTAGTTAGATGTGGATTATGGATTTGTTTAGGGTTTTCGAATATATATATGTGGATTTGTGAATATATATATATATATATATATATGTAGATATTGGATATTGGATACTGGATATTGGATATTAGATTATGTATTGGATATTGGATTATGTGGATTATGTGGATTAGATTATGTATGTGGATTATGGATTGGATTATGGATTGGATTATGTGGATTATGTATGTGAATTATGGATGTGGATTATGTATTGAATATTGGAATCAGATTTGGATATTAGAAATATTGGAATTATTGTATTGGAATCGGATTGAAATATCAGGAATATCAGGAATATTGTAATCATTTCTTTTATATATATATATATTGATGTGGCAGTTCTCACACGTCAAAAAATTTTGACGTGGCAGATTTGCAACGTCAAAAAAATTTTGACGTGGCATTTTTACCATGTTAAAATTTTTTTTTTTTGACGTGTTGATCCCAACACGTCAAACGTTTTTGATGTGGCACTATAGACACGTCAAAAATCTGGAATTTTTGACACCCACCCTTTTAACTGTTGATAAACGTCAAAAACTGCACGTCAAAAACTCTTGGTCAAAAATTCTCTGGGTTTTTGTAGTGGGATTCTTATTCTCAAAACCATGGAAGGAAGGAAGGAAAGGAATCACATGGGGTTTCAAGTCAAAATGAGTAGCGTTGGTTGTTGGCAACACTATGCATGATGGAGGATTGGTAGCAATGGGTGCGAACAACTCCCTAAGAGTCCTAGCTCCATCCACATTCTCAGGCTGATCTTCCATCTTAGCAGAATTTTCTAAATCAGTAGGTGTTCTATGATTCTCTCTAACTGTTCTTTCAATTTCGGGATCAAAGGGTATTAGCTCCAGGTTTAAAGATCTACTACCAAGCATGCACAAGAAACTAAAAACTAAATTAAATTAAACTACCAAACTGAAGTATCACAAAAATAAATAAAATCACAAGAAAAATAATTGCGAACAGAAACTAAAAACTCACAAAAAGGACCAAAAAAAATTGGTAAAATTTTCAGCTATTGATTTGCCGCAGGTGCCTTTGCGTTGGTGCACTCGAGCATTGTTGTGCCAAATACCCACATAAATTAATAGGCAAATACTCATGAGATCAAAACGTGAGTATAGAGTGCAAGTATGAAATCATCCCCATGAGGATTGTTGTTTTTATTTAGAATTGATTTTCCCAAATTATACTGATAAATTGTCACAGATTTGGAATGTTGAAAATAGATAAAGATAATGAAAAAGTTAGGGTTTTGATATCCACCACAAATCATACTAATTAAGATAATAATAGGCCAATGTTTCAATCATATGGTATATTTAATGTTTGTCAACCTAAGGGCATGGTATCGACACCTTAAGCTATTGATCACCCTAAGCAATGAATTAGACATGGAATCTATTATAATTTGTTTCTTCCCTAAAGGATTTAGTTGGGTATCTACTAAGTTGTTTTTAGGGAAACATAATTCTATGGAGATCGACAAACACATGAGTCTTAGGGCATGGTATCTACTCCTAATTCCCATGTTGATTAAGCCAAGAACCCATTGTGAGGTTCTTTTGTCACGTTTTTTAAGCCCAAGATTTGGTCATCTAAATTAACTTAATTAACAAATTCATACCATAAAATATGAGGAATTCAATCACATAGACATAATCAATTAAATTAAACCACAATGATTGAAACAAAGGCACTAATATTAAATTAAAAATACATGATTAGGGCTTCAATCTAGCCCTCACAATAAGTTTAGTTACACATAATGAAACTAAAACTAAAAATAAAAGGGAAAGAACAAAACTGAAAAACGCTTCTTGAAGTAGCCTCCAAATTCTCCTCTCTGGAATTGTATATTTTTTCTAAGAGGCCTAGAGGTCTATTTATAGACTTTAGAAAGACCAAGAAACCCTAAAAAACCTAATAAAATCAGAGAACAAAACCCTAGTCGAATTAAGGTTGGTAAAACTTAATTTTAAGTGGAAAATAAATCTTTCCGCATATGGGTCACCTGAGTGCGCTCAAGCTCAGTGCCTTGCACTCGATCGTTCCTTTTCTGCTCTCAAGCGCTAATGTGCTTTAGCCTAGGTGAGGTGCGCTTGATCGTTCTCCAGCTTTTCCCAAATTTGATCATTTATGCTCAAAACTTCCAAAAACGCTTCCTTTTCATTAAAATACCTAAAAACAGACAAAAAACACAAAAAGGAAGTAAAACAACACAACATAGCATCACTAAGAGATTAACACACATAAATTCAGGTGCACTTATCAAGCACAGACTAAGTGGGATTGAGCGCAGGTGCGCTGATCCGTCGGTGTTGCTTGCTACGAGTGCGCTCGAGCTGACGTGGGGAGTGATCGTGCACAGGCGCGCACAACTGAAGCAGTTATTGCCTTAGCCGTGAGTGTGCTCGAGCGTAATAGGCCTACGCTCAATCACACTTGAATTTTAAAATCCTAGCTATAACTAGTAGAAGGATAAAATCAATTTAGGCATAAATTGTTTTCAAAACAATCAATTCACCGGCAATGGTGCCAAAAACTTGCAAGAGTTATATGCTTCTCTATTTATAAGTTTGTGTTGTAAAATTTTAATGTACTCGCAAGTGCATTAATTGTTTTGCAATATAGGTTTTGCAAGTGCGAGGTCGAACCCATAGGGAATTGTGTTTATGAAAAAATATATATATATATATCTAAACCAATTAAATCTTAACCTAGTCCCAAAAGATGAGTGAATTTTGTTGTGAATATGTGTAGAGGCATTTTTTGGATCTAACAGTCTCTGTCTGGTGTGATCTTCATGTTCTTCAAGGCGTCTCTAATCAGAGACCTTTAGGCTCCTAAAAAATAATAAGTGCATCAAAGGGGTCTACGAGGAAGGCCCGTAGACCCTCCGATGCTTAAGTTAGCAGTCGTATATGAGGTCAAAATGTAGCCGGAGCTAGCAATGTATTGAGAAATAATGACTAATCCCCCTTACTCATGCCTGGTGTTCCTTTTTATTGGGTTTTATCTGTGTAACTGCTTCCTCGATCTTCTCCCTTTAGATAGTGGAGAGATAAGGTGAGGTAGTTGGGATAATGTAAGATCTTATGAGATAATTGAGGGCTATTGAGAGATTGTGGGACCCATAGTGGATTTTATCCCCAACAGTTACCCCCCGATTCCCATGGCTAACTTGTCCAGCTAGTCGGGCATCGGGAATCTTATATGTACTTGCAATCGAAGCCCTAGAGCCCCCGAAGCTGGCCCTACTGAGGCTAAAGATTTGTAAAAAATCTCTAAAAATGTTTAACAAGAAAAAGATTTTTCGCTCGACTTTAATGTCTCCCTTGTTCTCTTTATCTTTTCACAATCTTCACAATCTTAAAAATAAAACTTATGAGTTTAATTTTTGTGATTGCTTGATTGAATGCTCGATAGAGTGCCTTAGCAGAGTGTTTTTAGCCGAGTGTTTGACCTCAAAGAATACCTAAGAACCGCTATCAAGAGTTTTCGTTCCAGGCCCTCTGATTTGGTCCAAGTTCGGAAAGCACTTTGACGCTATGTCCCAAACGTTTCCTCAGGAGAGTGCCTTGGGGATATCTTACCGAGTTGTTCTTGGGAGATTGCCTCGGCTGTCGTTCGTTGAGGGTTTAGCCTTATAATTATCCTGCAAGGAGGATTTTTAATTCTAAGTTCTGCTGAGTTTGGAGAAAGCATCTTTGGCTATATCTCTCGAAGAGAATGAGCTCTAGCCTCTTTGGCTGTATTTCTCGAAGAAAATGAGTTATACCCTCTTCGGCTGTATTTCTCAAAGAGAATGAGTTATAGCCTCTTTGGCTGTATTTCTTGAAGAGAATGAGTTATAGCCTCTTCGGTTGTATTTCCTGAGGATTGGAAAAGTGCCTTAGTTATGTTTTTTTGAGTTTGATCTCAAGAAAACTCTTAGGCTTTTTCCCGAAGCGATGAGATCTTCTAACTGAAGTGCCGAGCCGCTATCTCCCGGTGTGCTGCCATGGTTACTTGGGGCTGGTCCTGCTTCTCCTTCAACAAGTGAAAGTGTAGTTTGAGGCCTTCATCGTTGCCCTTGTGCTAAAAGGTATTTACGTAGAAGCTTCTTGATCCAATCCTAGCTAAGATGACTGTGTCCCTTGCGCTCATCAAGCCATTTCTTCAAAATTTTGAGGATGATATTCAAACCAGATACCCCCCCCCCCCTCGTTCCTGTATATGGCTCTCGGGATCCTTTTGTTTGGATTCCTTGGAAATCTCGGGATCATGTGAACTTTTGGGGGGCTTCGGCGATGGTGAGCGAGGGCGGATCAACCATGGACTCAGCGGGGTGTGATAAAGCTTGGCGACGCCGAGGCAAAGCGAGGTTTTGCCATGCTGAGGCGGAGCGATGTTCTTAGCCATATTGAGGCAGAGTGATGCTCTTCGCCATATGAGGCGGAGTGAACTCGGCCATGCTAAGGCGGAGCGATGTTCTCGGCCGTATGAGGCGGAGGTGTGCTCAGCTGTATGAGGCGGAGTGATGCTCGGCCATATGAGGCAGAGTGAACTTGGCTGTATGAGGGGGAGTGATGCTCGGCCGTATGAGGCGGAGTTGTGTTTGGCCGTATGAGTGCCACAAAGTGTTTTTTCTAAGCCATACTATGCTCCTTTTCCTTTGTTATTCATGATCACTGCACAATGTTGAAAGAGGAAACATAGAGCATATTGCACTAAAATTGAGTAATAGCATGCCTTTTACGGTGTATGAAACACAGTTGTTATCAAGCCCAAGCAATCATAATCCTAGGAAATCAGATCGAAGGATATAGTATTATTCCAATCCGGCATGCATTTTTTATTTTTTTATTTTTTTTATTTTGTTTTTAACCCATTAAAGCATATCTTTATCAGAGACATTCTTGGATTATTATCTTTTCATCAAAGCCATGAGCATATGTATTTAGATTTGTAAATTGTGCTTTGATTTTGGTACAAGAGCATTTACAATCATATATATACATATACTTATTCATGACAATTAATGTAAAAAGAAATACCACATATTTCACATCTAAATAAAATAAGTTCACAGGGACTTATCTAGCGGAGTGAGGCTCGATCCTTGAGAAGCGGAGTGATACTTGGGCTTTGGGAGGTGGAGTGATCCTCGGATTTTTACTCCTCGGATTCCGCTCCTCGAATTTTTACTTTGGAAAATTTTTCTCGAGTTTGTCTCAGAATTTCATTCTTGGACTCTCGGAATTTTTCTACCGAAAATGAGAGAGAAAACAAGCAAGTGCATGCACCCAAGCAATAAAAGTGACCTGGTAAAGCATGATTAATTGATGCAGTCATAATGAATTAAGCATTGAGAAACCTGAAGACTTGTTGCCATTTTGGTTCCTTGAAGCTTAGAACTTGGCACTCTCGGAGTAGTTAGCTCTTGGGATTTTTTCCTCGGAATTGTTCCCTGGGAGTTGTCTCTCTCGGGATTTTAACTCAGAATTTTTCCCTAAGTTTTGAATCTCTAGATTTTTTTGTCCTTGGACTCCAATTTTTTCATCCTCGGACTTTGGCCAACTCGGGACTTGGCTGACTCAGTAGACTTAGGCCTCGGCTCTCAATAGACTACCTCGGGCCACTCTGTAGACTCAAATCTCAGGCCTCGGCTCTCAGTAGACTCGGGTCTTGGCTCTCTTCAGACTTAGGCCTCAGGTCTCGGCTCTCACCAGACTCGCGCCTCAGGTCTTGGCTCTCGGCAGACTCAGGGCTCGGCTCTCGGCTCTTTGTAGACTCAGGCCTCAAGTCTCGGCTCTCTACAGACTCAGGTGTCAGCTCTCTTTAGCCTCGGGCCTTGGGTCTCAGCTCTCAGCAGACTCGGGCCTCAGGTCTTGGACTCTTCATCCTCAGGCTCTTCAACTTTTTCATGGGATGACCCATCCTCGGAATTTTTCACTTTAGCTTTTTATTTATTATTTTATTATTATTTTTTTGCTGCAGGCTTGCTAGTGAACCTTTAAGCTCACTGGAGAGGGTGTCAAGGCTTTGGCCATTTTAAGTCCGAATGAGAATCGGACTTGGCGAGCCCTAAGAACCATTGGCGTTAACTGTTGGGCTGAAACCGCGATTTTGAGGAGTCGGTGAACCCGAGTATGGGTCGACGGGCTCTAAAGAGGGTCAACAAACCTGAGTATGGGCTGTCGGCGAACCCAAGTATGGCGACTGAGCTGGGTTCGTTCAGACGAACCCGAGGCTTGGTCGGCGCTTTAGGAGGGCTTTGTGGCTCGGTGACTTGGTAGACTCGGCAAGGCTTAGAAGCTCGGTGAACGAGTCTGCCAATTTTTGTTCCCCGCTATGGATTAGCGTGTTGGGATAGCAGGTCTTCGTGAATATTTGGCATGGTCTGGCAAACCATACTCGGATCACTGGCAAATGCTTCACCTCTTAGGAAGGCAGGTTTGCTTGGCAGTAGTAGGGTCGGCGACAGTTCACATTGAAGAGCTCCACTTGAGCTCAAGGGGACGTAGCCACGTAACTAAGCGAAGAGGACCTACATGGTCAACGTCGAAGTCTTTCCTAGCTTTTTTACCTGCGTGGGTTATTAAAATCTGTTTCTCCAATTGTTATATATACAATTGTTAAATGCTATTATCCTTCACCAAAATCCAAGCACAATTTAATTCTGAACACATGTTCATTTACGACAATTGATGTGAGAAGAAATACATTTTCTAGGATATTTGACAGCCAACGTGTTGGCTTCATCTTTTTGAAAAGTCAAACTTGACATTTCCTTTTTAGACACGCATATCAAACACAAATATTCATTCATGTTATAAATTATTGAAAAGAAGAATGAAAGTAAGACTTATCTCATACTCCCAGACACATGAATACTGATTTAGCGTTAGTCGACACAGTTGAGCGTGGAAATCTCACGCATAATATCTGCACGTAGGAGAATTATTTTCGTGAACCTAATGAAACGTGGATCTAGGACACCTCCTTCCGGGTACTTTATATGAATCCGTCCCCCGCTGAACTCCCCTTGACTTCATCTTGCAGATCTGACGAAAGCAAACGTCGATTTGGTGTACGCAGATCGCAATAGGGTAGATTTGGGATTCATGATTATAGATTTGTGTGGACCCATCGGATAAGTGTAGATATGACAAAAGCAAACACCAATTTAGTGTATGTACGAGCAGATCGCCACACAGTTGATCTGGGATCCGTAATTATAGATCTGTGTAGATCTAATTTCGGCTAGTTGATGTATCGCCCAAACACATGATCACTACCATAACGGATTTTGATTTTGCAAGAACCTAGTCGGTTCCCACAGACGGCGCCAAACTGTAGAAGCATATTTTGGATCTAATAGTCTCCGTTGGTGTGATCTTCACGTTCTTCGAGGTGTCTCTAATTAGCGACCTTTGGGCTCCTACAAAATAATAAGAGCGTCAAAGGGGTCTACAAGGAAGACCTATAGACCCTCCAATGCTTAAGTTAGCAGTCGTATATGGGGTCAAAATGTAGCCAGAGCTAGCAATGTATTGAGAAATAATGACCGATCCCCCTTACTCATGCCTGATGTTCCTTTTTATAGGGTTTTATTTGTGTAACTGCTTCCTCGATCTTCTCCCTTTAGATAGTGGAGAGATAAGGTGAGGTAGTTGGGATAATGTAGGATCTTATGAGATAATTGAGGACTGTTGAGAGATAGTGGGACCCATAGTGGATTTTATCCCTAACAATATGAAATCAAAAGCATCTACAAAATAAAGTGAAAATGATCAAGTAACAAAGCACTAAGGTTTCAGAATCCACACTCACAAAATCATAGAAAGATATTCTCATGATCAATAATATTTCTGAAGTCTCATGAATCTTCTACTTTGCTTCAAATAATTAATGTATCCATTCATGCACAAATCACAAAAGATATCAAATTTAAATTAAATCATCCAATGTATCCGTAAAACAAATTACAATGGATACCTAATTTGAACCAAATCATCAAATGTATCCGTAGAATAAATCACAGAGGATGTCCAATTTTTTTGACAATGAAATGAACGTCTTCAACTAATTGAATTGAAAAACAACAATTGGAAAATTAAACTCATATAATTGGAAAATATTACATCATATGAAATTATTGTTGCTAATCATTAGTCTCTTATGGAATTGAAAGATAAATAGATAATACATGAGTAATTGAATCCATGGAGGTTTGAGAAGCTTACAAATTAAAAACCCCAAAGTTGAGAATACCAAAAGCAAGGAAGACCCTAAACTCTGTTCTCCCTACTTTGAAATTTTGTACTTAGCAGCCTCTGCAATTTTCTCTGATGTCTATTCTATTTATAGGGCTTTGTCTAGGGTTTTTGCGGGGTTTTAACTGAAAAAACGGCGCTAGGTCAGATAAGTGTTTTCGGTCGTACATGTTGTGTCAAAATTGAATATATTCGGAAGTGCATGAATCGTTTGCAGTTAATAGATTGCAAGTGCAAGGTCGATCCCACAGGGAATTGCGTTTTTGAAGAAAAAATTATATCTAAACTAATTTAATCCTAACTAAATTCCGAAAAAGATTTGATTTTGGGTTTTGCAAATAAAAGATAAATGTTAAGTGCTAAAATATTCATACTTTTAGCCCTTAACTTACATGTGTGAATCCTTTAGTTTTGGTTATTTTATGCCATTTTAGTTCCTTTATGTGTTTTCCTTGTTTTTGTAGGTCCTTGGAAGAAAAGAAGCAATCTCAAAAGTTTCAGACTTAAAAGAGCTATTTTGAGAATATTGGAGGCTCTAGTAGTGCAATCGATCACAGGGGAGCTGCGATTGAGCGCACTACAAGCGAAGACCACGAAGAGCAAGGCACCTATGATCGAACACCTAGCACAACAGGATCAATCGCAGACCTGCGATCAATCACACATGGGCTGCGATCGAGCGCACCCGTGCGTGATGGGCAAGTCAGCCGCCAACCTTGATATGGAAAGTGCAATTTCTAGGGTTTTGAACTTAGTGCGAACTGGGGCTCAAACCCTATGATTTTTAGGGTTTCTAGAGTATTCCTAAGGCTTATAAATAGACCCTTAAACCTCTAAAATAGACACAATTTCCAAGGAGAAGAATTGGAGCTCTTCAAGTTCAAGTTTCGGGTTTATTCTTTTCCTTTCTTTTTATTTTATGAAGATGTTTAACATCAAACTTATGTGTAACTAATTTATTTAGTAGGGCTAGATTGAAGCCCTAGTTATGTTTAGTTAATATTCAATATTGGCGCCTTTGTGATGATCATGTTGTGATATTTAACTTGATTAATTCCTGCTTTCATGAATTCCTCATATGTGTGTGCCTGATCAACATATACATATGGCATGGACTAGTTAGTTAAATCAATTTAGATGACTGAGTCCTGGGTTCAATAAAAGTAACAAAAGAAATCCACATCGGCTTCTTGGGCTAATCAACATGGGGAACCGAGAGTAGACACCCATGCCCTAGGCTTCATGTGTTTGTCGATTTCCACAGATTTATACTTTCTTAAAAAACAACTTAGTAGTCACCCATGCTAAATCTTTTAAGAAAAAAAAAAAGAATTAGAGTAGACACCCATGCCTAATTCGTTGCTCAGGGAAATCAATAGCTTAAGGAGTAGACACCCATACCCTTAGGTTGGCAAACATTAAGTATTCACAATATGATTGGATCATTGGCATATTATTATATTATCTAAGTATGATTAGTGGTGGATATCAGAGCCGTACCTTTAGCTCTTCATTTATCTTTATATCTTTTTATTTATTTTTCACAATATTAATTTAGTGACAAATTAATATTTTTATCAATTCTAAAACAAAATCAGCAATCCTCGTGGGATCGATCTCGTACTTGTTGCACTATACTATCGTTTGATTTTGTGCACTTGCGAGTAAAACATACTAAATATTATCTATTAATTTAGGTAGTATTTAGCACAACAATAAACCATAAAGTAAATAAAGTAAAATAGTCAAAAGATAAAGTACTAAGGTTGTGGAATCCACACTCACCAAATCATGGCAACATGTTCCATGTTCATCAATATTATCCAAAGTTCTCACAATAAAATCTTAGGTATATTTTACTTTCGCTTCAAAGAGTTAATCAAAATCATCCCATGTATCCATTCTTTTACACAAATCACAAAAGAAATCCAATTTAATTTAAATCATTAAGTGTATCCGTAAATCACAAAAGATATCCAAATTAAATCAAAACATCAATTGTATTCGTAGAATAAATCACAAGGGATATCCAATTGTTTTATAAATAAAAACCCAAGCAATCAATTATGTGAAATTATCTCAAATTATCAAATATATCCTTGAATCACAAAAGAGATCCAAGAATCACTCCACAAATTGATTAGAAGTAAAACAATTGAAATATTGAAACTCAATAAAATTGGATAATATTAAATTACATGAAAACAATGTTGCTCTTCATTGATGAGGCTTCATCCTCAACCTTAGTTGAGAATTTAGTTACACATGACTATGAAAAATAAAACCTAAACCTAAAGAAAAATTAAGCTATAAGGGGAGAAATTTTTTGGAATTTTGGACTTGGTTCCCAGCCTCCTTTTCTTGAGGCTTAGTAGTCTATTTATAGGGGTTCTAGTGCTTTAAACCCTAAAAATGGCACTGGCGCCTAGCTATCAAGTTAGTGCGTCCGATCGGACTCGTGCATGCGTTCTTCCTTCAACAGCGCAGCGCTCGCGTGCTGATGACTTGCTGGTGGGCGTGGGTGCCCTCAAGCGCAACCCTGTTGGGATCAAGCGCATATGCGCTCAAGTGCACAATGGTGCACTCTATCCTACTTCCTCGGATGGCTTTTTGTCCAAACTTTGAATTCTCACTTTAAAGGCACAGTTTTCCTTTAACATCCTACAAAACACTAAAAACACAAAACTAGCCCAAAACATTAGATTTAGACACAGCCAAAGGATTAACAAATGCAAATTAAGGGGCTCAAATATGTAATATTTAGCACTCATCAGTACACTAGGTGTGCTCGAGCACACTCGAGCTTGTGCTTCCTCTCCTGCAGCGCAGCGTTGCTTGCTTGGGCATGGGCGTGGGTGCACTTGAGCGCAACCCAACTGGGCTCGAGCATGGGGTTGTGGGCTCGATCCCACTTCTTTTGGTGGCTCTTTTTTTCAAACTTTGCATTTTTCGCATCAAGACTGCAATTTTCTCTTAGCAACCTACAAAACACTAAAAGCACAGAATTAGTACAAGACATTAGATTATAACACAGCAAAAGGATTAACAAATGTAAATTAAGGGACTCAAATATGCAATATTTGGCACTTATTAGTTTGGAATACTAAGAAAGAGATAGGATAAATAATCCATTTGGGACTAGTGAGAATGTGTTGGGACTAGTGTCCAAAACTCCAATTGGTTGGATGATACTTTGGTTATAATTGAATAATGTTGTGTATTCACTAATTTTTATTATTATTATTTTTTTAATGACACTAATTTTATTATTGGACGTTGGACATATACATTTGATGTTTTACAACTATATATTTATGATTGTATACTGTTCTATTTATACATGGCCCTAAGTTGCAATGTATATGACTTTGGTGTGAGTAACATGGTTATCACTTAGAAGATCTCAGTCGTAGATCCTTGCAACATATAAATTGTAACGCCAAGAAAATTAATTAACAAGTAATTAATTTTACGGTTTGTCTCACAGCCTTATCGCGCGTGGAAAATGACTCGGGATATATATATTTTAATCTAAGAAATACAATAAACAAAAATAAGTATGAAATCAAAAATAAAAACTAACATAGAGGCATAAAACTAAATGGAATTAGCAAAGAGTAAAAACTAAAACTTAAAAACTCAAAAAACGGACCAAAAATAAATTTGGCAAAATTTCATGTACTGATCCGTCTTGGTCCAATCTGCGGAGGTGCATTCGAGCGTAGGATGGGAGTGATCGAGCGCAGGCATACTGATCCACAAGTGCTGCTGCATTGCTGCAGGTGCACTCAAGTTGACGCAGGAATTGGTCAGGCACAGGTGCACGGTGCTAAGTGTCAAATATTGTATATTTGGACCATTTTATTTACATAAGTTAATCCTTTAGCTGTGTTGTTATTTAATATTTTGTGTTAGTTTTGTGTTTTTAATGTTTTGTAGGTCAATAAAGAAAAACTACAGCTTTAAAGGAAAAAAATGCAAAGTTTGGAAGAAAGCATACTTTGATAAGACCTAGATGATGTGGTTAAGTCTAACCAAATCCAAGAAAAGGTTAAATCGGATTAAAGATCAGATTTGATAAAATTTCGGGTTTGATTCAAATTCAGCTTCTACACACATCCCAGTATTTTGACCATAACTTTCTACTTAAATATCGGATTGAAGTGATTCAAACGGCATTGGAAAGCTAACTCAAAATACTACAATTCTGTGTAATACGATTTTCCTAATTTGGACAGTTACTATGCCAAAATCTCCCCACAATTAAAGAACACAAATCTGGACGAATCCTATTCCGATTTCAGACTTCTATTTTGATTGGGAGACAGACCTCCAAATTATCTAGGTTTACATAGGCTTCTAGGACTTCCCTAAGCCTATAAATAGACTTCTTTGCTTTCAAGAAAAGGGATAGAATTCCAGAGAGCAAAATTCTACAGTTTTTCTCTTTTTAGTTTACGTTTTCTTTAGATTTAGGTTTTATTTTTATGTGGAGCTAATTCCCAACTAAGGTTGGGGATGAAGCCTCACCGATGAAGAACGACATCACTTTTATGTAAGTCTTTATTTATCTGATTTTATTGAGTTTTATATTTCAATTGTTTTACTTATAATCAATGTGTGGAGTGATTCAGGGATACATGTGATAATTTGAGATAATTTCATATGATTGATTGCTTGGTTTTTAACTCATAAAAATTGGATATCCCTTGTGATTTGTTTTACAGATACATCTGTTGTTTCAATTGAATTTGGATTCCTTTTGTGATTTGGTCAATGAATGGATATATAGGATGGTTTTGATTAATTCTTTGCAGCATAGTAAAACATACATAAGATTTAAATTGTAAGAACTTCGGATAAATATTGATGAATATGGAGTATGTTGCTATGATTCGGTGAGTGTGGACTCCTCAACCTTAGTCTTTACCTTTTGTTTTATTTTATTTAGTTTATGTTTATCCTTTAATTTTCAAAACACAAAATTCAAACTTTTTTTGGAACTAGGTTAGAATTTAAATTAGTTTAGATTTAAATTGCTCTTTTAAAAATACAATTCTTTGTGGGTTCGACCTCGCACTTGCAATCCATTATATTGCAATTGATTCGTGCAATTGCGAGTTAAATAAATTTGCACAACAAGTTTTTTGCGCTGTTGCCGAGGAATTGTTCAATTTTTGAAACCAATTTATTTCTAAATTAGTTTTATTCGTCTACTAGTTATAATTAGGATTTTATTTTTCTACAATGTTTTTTGTTTTATTCGTGTTACTAATAAAAAATAAAAATAAAAAGATTTTTTTTGTTGTTTGTTGTTTTGTTTTTTTCGGCTTATTTTATAGTTCTGCCGCAGCACCTGCTAGTGCGATCGATTGTAGCCCTACTACGATTGAGCGCACTCGGGGCTAAGAAAGCAAGCTCAAATGCACCTGCGCTCGTCAACTGCCGCATCTTAACTCAAGTGCGATCGAGCGCACTCATAGCAAAGGCAGCAGTTCCGTAGATTTAAGCCAAAAATTTATTTTTGGTCCTTTTTGTGAGTTTTTCAATTTTAGTTTTCATTTATTTATTTATTTGTGTTAGTCCTTTTTTTTTTTTTGTTAGTTTATTTTATTTTATTTAAAAAAAAAATGGTTAAAGTTTTATGTGGGATATCTGCATGCTAAAAAGTGAGGGGGAAGCATGAATTTTCATTTTAATAATTTTAATGACTCTCCTAGTTATAGGACATCAGCTCCTACCAACTACCCTCAAAATTTTAACCCACATAAACCATGTTCATATTGTTTCAATCCTTATCATGAGGAAAACAATTGTCCAGATCTACGAGCTGAGCTCAACAACTTATGGGACAAATTAGACCAAATCAGAGCAACTAGATCTAACTTTTCATATGAACAAATGAATACCAGTTTCTCCAGCCCAGGGTTTGATTCAAATTTCAATTGTTATAACCCGGACTGGAGCAACCAATCTAATTTCTCAGGATTAGCTGAGGCTACAGGAAATTATGCTCACCAATTTGATGAATTGCACCATTCAAAATATCCGCAGTTCGATCATCAAGCTCAACCTCCTGTTTATTAGTCTACCACTCAAGTGCCACAGCTTGCACCACAGTCATCACTGGAAGACATGATGAAAGCATTCATGCAATCAATGGATAAGAACATGCAAGATATGAAGAATACTACCATGAGAAATTCCCAAGCTATACAAGAGCCAAAAGGTTTCACCAATCAAGCCGTACAGGAGATGAGGAATTCCACCATGGCTGACAACAGAGAAATACAAGAACATAAGCAGGCCATGACCAAGATAGAAGAAGAGCTTCAAAGTCAGCTGATGGCTGAAAGGCACTACGTGATTGATGAGGATGATTCCGAAAATTCTTATCATGAGCATGCCGAAGTCACCATCACACTTGAGAGTGGGGAAATTGTGGATAACAAAGAGGAGCAAGTTGAGCACCCTGAGCAAGTTGAGCACCATGAGAATAGTGAGCCCCCAATGGATCCTAATTTGCCCAGTGACATGGAAGTGAGTACTAAAGCCCCTGCCTGCATCACTATCCCTCTTGAGACATATCAAGAGCCTAAAGCTTCATCACCTGAATGTCTCCAAGAGCCATCTTATGTCAAGATACTCAAGGACTTGTGCACACAAGGATACAAATCTAGGAACCACTTTCCTAAGAAGATCCTTCGAAGCAAGCAATTCTACGTAAGATGGCGAAATATCCTTCCAGAGGGGTATGAAGTTTTGAAGAAGAAGGGGTGGAAGGGATTGGTTGGACATCCGCATGATAGGGGGAAGCACTATAAAGTTTTCTCCTCCAGTTTATTTTTTGCGCTTCACCCCACAAATTCTTTCTTTCCTTTTTCATTATATTGCATTTCCTTTTATCTCTTTTTGTTTCTAACAACAATTGATCTTTTGATGTTTTGTTTCTGAGAAAAAAATATTGCTATTAGTTTTTTTTGACAGGTGTTTTGGTGTTTAAGTTTGGGGGATGCCCTGGCCTTGTTCACACTCAGATTTCCTTACTTCCGGTAATGTATTTCTATACTACACATTGAGGGCAATGTGTAATTCAAGTTTGGGGGTATGGAAAAACACTTTGTCTATTTATTTTTATTCTTATTTGTTTATTTTTATTTGTCATTTTGTGTTAAAAAAAATTGAAAAATAAGAAAAAATTGTGCTATGTTGTTGTCAAGTTTGAGTTAAACTGTAACTGTGATTTGCATTTCATTAGCTTACTTAAAGGGTTGAACACATTATTATGTCATTAGGAGCCTGAGTCCCTTGACTTATTTTTGCGTAAAAGAGATTTCGCTTGTTTTGAGATAAAATTTTATGAGCACATTAGCATGTTTTCTTTGAGGTATGATGTTTGAGCTTAAGTTTGTTCTCTTTGAGATTTGTTGGATGACTATTAATGAATAACCATTGGCATGCAAGATATATAAAAAAATAATAATAATAATAAATAAATAAAAGAAGGAAAAAGAAAAGAAAGATCATGTTGAGTTTTCAGCTGAGTAACCGGACCTCTTGCCTCATTAAGCATTGAGTATTCGCGTCAAAAGGTGTGAAGTTCAATGTTGATTTATAATATGGCTAATCTGACTTCGTAGCCTTTTTGACTTAAGTTAATAAGCCCTTAGGGATGTTCTACATCTAGTGCCCTAAAGCTACCTGGCTTGGGAGTCATTGGCCTAACACTTGTTACATGAGTCAATTAGAAAGCTTAAGGGAGTTAGACATTGCAAGCCTATTAAAAAAAAAAAAAAAATGCATATCTTGCCTCGGTTGTTTCATTTGTTAGGGATTCTTTCAAATTTTATGGAACTTGTCTTGAGTTTAAGCAGAAAGCTTCATGATTGTATGCTAATTACACTTTACACTTTTTAGAACATATGAGGTCTCAATTGTCCATTTATGAGTAATTTGATTTTGGATTTCCTTTTGACTGTTATGATGGTGTTTGTCTTTTTAAGTTTGCTCATGAATAAGAACCATGGTTTATGTGAAACTTCTTTCTTGTTAACAACATAGTGCACAATGTTTGTGGGTATCATTCTTGTTAAGCCCTCACGAGACTTCACTCGTCCACTAGGGATGCCTAGGGGTTTAAAAGGCTTGTTGCATATGCTAAATGCAATCGTCTCTCCCACGAAAGAGGATTTATGTTTCTTGCTTTCATTTTATTTGTCGTTTTGTTTTGCTAAGGGACTAGCAAAATGTAAGTTTGGGGGTGTTTGATAAGTGCTAAATATTGCATATTTGGACCCCTTTATTTACATTAGTTAATCCTTTAGCTGTGTCGTTATTTAATATTTTGTGTTAGTTTTGTGTTTTTAATGTTTTGTAGGTCAATAAAGAAAAACTACAGCTTTAAAGGGAAAAATGCAAAGTTTGGAAGAAAGCATACTTTGAGAAGACCTAGATGATGTGGTTAAGTTTAACCAAATCCAAGAAAAGGTTAAATCGGATTAAAGATCAGATTAAAGTTCAGATTGGATAAAATTTCGGATTTGATTCAAATTCAGATTTTGCACACGTCTAGTATTTTGACTATAACTTTCCGTTAAAATGTCGGATTGAAGTGATTCAAATGCAGCATTGGAAAGCTAACTCAAAATAATACAATTCGTTGTGAAATAGGATTTTCCTAATTCGGACGGTTACTATGCCAAAATCGCCCCGCAATTAAAGGACACAAATCTGGACGAATCCTATTCCGATTTCAGACTTCTATTTTGACTGGGAGACAGACCTCCGAATTATCTAGGTTTAATAGGGCTTCTAGGACTTCCCTAAGCCTATAAATAGACTTCTTTGCATTCAAGAAAATATATAGAATTTTAGAGAGCAAAATTCTACAGTTTTTCTCTTTTTAGTTTAGGTTTTCTTTAGATTTAGGTTTTATTTTTATGTGAAGCTAAATTCCCAACTGAGGTTGGGGATGAAGCCTCACTGATGAAGAACATCAATACTTTCATGTAAGTCTTTATTTATTTGATTTTATTGGGTTTAATATTTCAATTGTTTTACTTCTTTTCAATGTGTGAAGTGATTCTTAGATATTTTTTATGATTTAAGGATACACTTGATGATTTAAGATAATTTCACATAATTGATTGCTTGATTTTATTTGCCTAAATAATTGGATATCCCTTGTGATTTGTTTTACGGATACATTTGGTGTTTCAATTAAGATTTGATATCTTTTATGATTTACGGATACATCTGATAATTTAATTGATATTGAATTCTTTTTGTGATTTGTGCAATGAATGGATACATGGGATGGTTTTGATTAACTGTTGAAGCATAGTGAAACATATCTAAGATTTTAATTGTGAGAACTTCAGATTAATATTGATAAACATGGAAGTATGTTGTTATGATTCGATGAGTGTGAATTCCTAAACCTTAGTATTTTATCTCTTAGTTTATTTTAATTAGTTTGTGTTTGTCTTTTAATTTTAGGGAAACTTCAGTTTGGCCCCCTGAACTTCTACCCAATTTTACAAACCCTCCCTGAACTTCCAAATCTCTCACTTTGGACCCCTAAACTTTGAATTTCTCTCAATATGGACCCCTCTGTCAGATTTTAGACATTACATGACATTTATACTCTTGACTTTTATATAAAATTCCAACTTTCAATACTTTTTTTTATTTAAAAAAAAAAAAAACGAAAATCAGGAATATTTTGGTCTTTTTTTGTAATTTTAACGGTTAAAATTGACGGAAGGGTCCTAATTGAGAGCAATTCAAAGTTCAGGGGTTCAAAGTGAGAGATTTGAAAGTTCAAGGGGGTTTGTAAAATCGGGTGGAAGTTTGGGGGGCCAAAGTGAAATTTCCCCTTTAATTTTTAAAACCAAGGTTCAAAACTCTTTTGGAACTAGGTTAGGATTTAATTAATTTAGATTTAAATTATTCTTTCAAAAACATAATTCCCTGTGGGTTCGACCTCGCACTTTCAAAACATTATATTGCAAACGATTCGTGCACTTACGAGTATTAAAATTTGCACAACACACGGGATCCTCAGCTAGTGCAGCGCGAGTGTGCTCGAGCGCACCGTGGATATGATTGAGCGCGGAAGCACTGATCCGTCTTCAGCTGCTAGTGCACTTGAGCTTAGGAAGGCAAAGAGTGAGCTCAGGCCGCCAGTGCGCTCGAGCGTACTTGATGCGCGCTCGAACGTACTTGCGTTGGTGCAGGCTAACTAGCAGAAACTGCAAAACAGTGACAAAAACAAACAGATTTTTTTTTTTAATTAGCTATAGGAATAAAACAAATTGCAAAATTAAAATCCTAACTATAACTAATAGAAAGATAAAATCAATTTAGAAATTAAATTGTTTTCAAAAATCAATCAATTTCCTGACAACGCGCCAAAAACTTGTTGTTTCAAAATTTAATATACTCTCAAGTGCATGAATCGTTTGCAGTTAATGGAATGCAAGTGCGAGGTCGATCCCACAGGGAATTGTGCTTTTGAAGAACAAATTATATCTAAACTAATTTAATCCTAACCTAGTTCCAAGAAAGATTTGATTTTGGGTTTTGCAAATAAAAGATAAAACATAAATTAAACAAAGTAAAATAGTCAAAAGATAAAGTACTAAAGTTGTGGAATCCAAACTCACCAAATCGTAGCAACATGATCCATGTTCATCAATATTATCCAAAGTTCTCAGAATAAAATATTAGGTATGTTTTACTTTCGCTTCAAAGAGTTAATCAAAACGATCTCATGTATTCATTCTTTTACACAAATCACAAAAGAAATCCAATTAATTTAAATCATCAAGTGTATCCGTAAATCACAAAAGATATCAAAATTAAATCAAAACATCAATTTCATCTGTAGAATAAATCACAAGGGATATCCAATTGTTTTATAAATAAAAATCAAGTAACCCATTATGTGAAATTATCTCAAATCATCAAATGTATGCTTGAATTACAAAAGATAGCCAAGAATAACTCCACAAATTGCCTAGAAGTAAAACAATTGAAATATTAAAACTCAATAAAATTGGATAATATTAACTCACATAAAAACAATGTTGCTCTTCATTGATGATGCTTCATCTTCAACCTTAGTTGAGAATTTAGTTACACATGACTATGAAGAATAAAACCTAAACCTAAAGAAAAATTATGCTAAAAGGTGAGAAAAGTTGTGAAATTTCGGACTCGATCTCCATCCTCCTTTTCTTGAGGCTTAGCAGTCTAGTTATAGGGTTTCTAGGGCTTTAAACCCTAAAAACAGCGTTGGCGCCCAACTGTCAAGCAAGTGCACTTGTGCGCATGGCTAGTGCGCTCGATCACACTTGTGCATGCGTTCTTCCTTCTCGGTGCATCGTTCGCTCGTTGATGACTTGCTTGTGGGCTTGGGTGCGCTCGAGCGCAACCCTACTGGGATCGAGCACAAGATGTTGCACTCAATCCTACTTCCTCATATGGGTTTTAATCCAAACTTTGCAATTCTCACTTTAAAGGCGTAGTTTTCATTTAACAATGTACAAAACACTAAAAACACAGAACTTACCCAAAACATTTGTTTAAGACACAGCCAAAGGATTAACAAATGCAAATTAATGGGCTCAAATATGCAATATTCGGCACTGATCAGCACACTAGGCACGCTCAAGCGCACTTAAGCATCTGCTTCTTCACTTGAGGCATAGTTCTTGAAGGCTGCTTGCTTGGGCATGGGCATGGGTGCGCTCGAGCGTAACCCAACTGGGCTCGGGTGCATATGCGCTCCAGCATAGGGTTGTGCGCTCGATCCCACTTCCACTGATGGCTCTTTTTTCCAAACTTTGTATTTTTCGCATCAAGACCGCAATTTTCTCTTATCAGCCTGTAAAACACTAAAACCACAAAACTAACACAAGACATCAAATTATAACACAGCTAAAGGATTAATAAATGTAAATTACGGGGCTCAAATATGTAAATTTGACACTCCTTAGTTTGGAATACTAGGAGAGAGATAGGAGAAATAATCCATGCGACTAATGAGAATGTGTTGGGACTAGTGTCCAAAACTCCAATTGGTTGGATGGTACTTTGGTTATAATTAAATAATGTTGTTTATTTGCTAATTTTTATTATTATTATTTTTTTTTAACGACATTAATTTTATTATTGGACATTGGACATTGGACATATACAATTGATGTTTTACAACTATATATTTGTGATTGTATATTTTTCTATTATATACATGGCCCTAAGTTGCATTGTAGATGAATTTGGTGTGAGTAACATGGTTATCACATAGAAGATCTCAGTCATAGATCCTTGCAACATATAAATTGTAACGTCTAGAAAATTAATTAACTAGTAATTAACTTCACGGTTTGTCTCACGGCCTTATTGCACGACGAAAAAGACTGAGGGTATCTGCTCATCAAAAAGAGGATACTAAGTAGTGTGAACATTTAGATTCTATCAACATTAATTATTACAACTAGAGCATCTACCAAGAATTATCACACTACCTAAAATCATACTATACAAATCATCGTTATAAGGGATCCATGCTATACCTTAATATACAAGCATGCATCAAAACTCTTAAGTTTATAGCATCACTTTGAAGTACTAGTTACCATGAGCACCCGCCTAATCTCGCAATAAGCGGATGCTTAGCGATATCCATCTTCTGCTAAACTATCTATTGCAACACATATATATCTATTGGGGAAAAGAGAAAAAGAATACAAGGGTAGGTCCGATGACTTAGTGAGTATAAATGCACATAACGTACCCATCATTAAATGGTAAACTCAATTGTTTATAAAGCGCATGTAACTTTATGAGGTGAGAGTTTATCATGGATGCAATATAGATATAACATATGTTGTAATATGAGAATCATGTCATAGTTCAAACTAAATGTTCTACCCAAGATATTATCCCTTCTCAGCATGGTTGGTGCTCACCCGACGGACATGTAATACAATACTGGTGCCCCGGATATTGTACGCTACCGTCCATCACTAGCAGCCCGACTGAGTCCGACCTCGGGTGGCCCATGTTACTAATGATGTTTGTAATGTAGTGACCAACCAATCAAACATGGTTGCATTGGTTACGAATAACCATTGGATCTAAGGCCCATATAAACACACACACACATTTGATCATAAGAGTTAACCTCCATAGTAAGTGCATAGCCGTTATCCCACACGTACTGATGTACCATGTCTCAAACGATGTCATTAATTTTATCCGTCTTTTACATGCATGCTTGTACAAGTCTCATCATTTCACTATGTTGTTAATCAACATAAGTTTTTACAAAATAGAGTTCACAGTAGTTCAAAATGTATTTCATGTGAGTTGTAAATATGCATATATATAAAATAATTGTGCAATGTAGGAAAAGTAACAACGAGTATCCATATGAATTTTGTACTCACTTGTGTCGTAAAGCTCCTCTATAAAATCCTCTTGTGGCTCCACAACCTCGAAGTTTGAGAAGAGACCTATCATTAGTTCAAAAGTCAAGCTAAAGCAAGCCTTAGCCCTAAATATATCCAAAATAGACTTTCTGTAAAACCATTGAATGTTTGGTCAAAGAGGCGCGAACATTCAGCCACAACATTGAATGTTCAGACAAAGAGGTATGAACATTCAGTGCTTGGCAGAAATCCCATCTTGTACCAAAAAGCCACTGAACCACCTCTAGGCAAGTCTTAAGCCTTATCATGATCTCTAACAGAATCCTAATCCAAAATAATATCTCCTTGCAGAAGAGACTACATCTAATATCATCGAAACGTTAACCTAGGTTTAACAATAACATAACTAGAAGCTCAAAACTAGTAACTAAGCTAATTATGAAAAACACATAAACAACATAACAATTAAGTAAAGAACAAGCTAGGCTTAGAAGATTACCTTCTTGAAGCAAAATGATGTGGTCTTTTCATTGTGCAAAAACTATTAATAATAAAATTACCACTAGCAATAGAACGAATCCTTGTAGGATAGGGCTATATTGAGGGTGTCGAACCTCAAGGACTATGCTAGCATTATTATTAAGCTATTTAGGATAATTCTAACTTAATTCAAAGAAGATTGATTTGTTTGTGATAGTAAACTAAGTGCATAAAAGTAACAGTAAGATAAATTGCAATGGGGAAAGAATAGGGGGTTGACTTCACCACTAACCGTATCACAATGGTGAATCATAAATTAACAAGGGAAATTCATTCTTTGCATGATAAGACTCGTCTCACACGAATAGTCAAGAAAATACCATTATTAAGAAAGAAGTATAATCCATCTTCGGTTGGCATGGATTGTCTGCCTAACCTCTAGATGCGGTATGGTCTATCTTCTCTAGGTATAAACTATCAAATATATTAATGAGTTACACACAGTCAAGGGATAAGCATAACTCATCTTTGGTTAGTATGAATCGTCTACCTAAATTACACTACGGTAGGGTGTAGAACGATTTGTCTTCCTTAGGCATGGCCTATAAAACCCTCTTAATCATGTGTAAGATAAAACCATTGTATAACCATCATTTTTATAATCAGAGAAAATAATCATTGCAAGTGGGAGATTCAAATATGAATCTATCAGTCTTCGTCATAAGTCTGTCGTAAACAATGAAGTAAACGACACCTCGCCTTGGCCATGGGCTATGCTCCCTATGGAGGGTGTCGCCTTGCTTCATGGATTATGAGTAGATTTCCAAAAGGATAGAGGAGACTGGTTATACATTAATGGCAACCACACCAATGTGGAGTCAATCAAACGATCAGGTCAAATCTAATTGATGGTGAAATACTTGACTGGTCAAAGATATTAATCTCCCAAAGGACCTATGTTATCTTGAGACTAGAGCTTAATGGAGTAATGTTGTGCCAAATACCCACTTAAATTAATAGGCGAATATTTAGTACATTTTAACTCGCAAGTGCACAAGATCAAACGATAGTATAGTGCGGCAAATACGAGATCATTTCCACGAGGATTGTTGATTTTGTTTAGAATTGAATTTCTAAATTAAAAATACCAAAATTGTCACGAAATTGATATTATGAAAAAAAAAAATAAAGATAAATGAAAAGGTAGGGCTTTGATATCCATCACTAATCATGCTCAAATAATATAACAATATGCCAATGTTTCAATCATATCAAGATTACTTAATGTTTTCCAACCTAAGGGTATGTGTGTCTACTCATTAAGCTATTGATTTCCTTAAGCAACGAATTAGGTATGGGTGTCTACTCTAATTGTTTTTTTTTTTTTTTCTCAAATGATTTAGCATGGGTGTATACTAAGTTGTTCTTTGAAAAAGCATAAATCTATGGAAATTGACAAACACATGGAACCTAGGGTATGGGTGTCTACTCCCAGTTTTCCATGTTGATTAACCTAAGAACCCGTGAGGAGATTCTTTTGTTACTCTATTAAGCCCAGGACTCGATCATTCAAATTGAATTAAATAACTAATCCATACCATATGCATATGTTGATCAGGCACATTCATATGAGGAATTCAATAAAATAGGAATTAATCAAGTTAAGCATCACAATATGATTATCATAAATGCGCCAATATTGAAATATTAAAGAAACATAATTAGGGCTTCAATCTAGGCCTACTAAAGTATTTAGTTACACATAATTAAAATAAAGGGAAAAGAAAGAACAAAAAACCGTTCCTGGAAGTAGCCTCCAAATTCCCCTCTCCAAAGTTGTCTCTTAAATTGTGAGGCTTAAAGATCTATTTATAGGGCTTCAGAGAGTCCTAGAAGCCCTAGTAATCCTAGGAAATCCTGAGGTCTAGGTCCTATTACAACTAGGACTTGGAAATCCAAGTTTGGGAAAAACAATGAGTCTTGCCGCATGTTTGAAATTTCTCCAGCGCCCGAGTGCGCTCGATCGCAAGGGTTGTGCGATCGATCGTACTATTGCGATTGATCCTCTGTGTGATGCGCCCAAGCGCATCTGTGCTTGACCCTAGGTGTAGTGCGATCGATCGAACTACCAATGGATGCTTGTACTTGATCCAAAACTTCTAGCTTTTCCCAATTTTGTCCTTTAAGCCTGATACTTCCAGAATTGCTTTCTTTTCTCCAAAAACCTAGAAAAACACAGAAAACATAAAAAGGAAATAAAATAGCACAAAATAATCAAAACTATGAAATTAACAAATGTAAATTAAGGGCTAAAATATGTATATTTTGGCACTTATCAAGTAATAACATAATGATGAGATGTTAGTCTCGCCTAAGTCTAGGTATTTAAGGACACCTCGCCTTGGCCATGGGCCCTGCTCCATACAGAGGGTGTTTTTAATTACAGAATTAGGCAGCCAAAGCTTTTAAAATATTATATGTTTTGGATTGGGTTTACATATTGTATTTATTGCTTAAAAATATATTCCTGATATATGCTCAAATTTAAATATCTTGTCAGAAAAAGAATGTCTTCCTTTTGCCTGTTTTTAACTACTTTGTATATTATTGATTTGACTGAATGATGTTACACAGTCTAGAAACGTAATTTGGATAAAGTGCTCAAAGTTGAAAGAAACATGTGTGTTGTCTTAGTTGTATTAAGATATTCCAGTTTTGAAGATCTCTCAAAAGGACTAGCAATGGTATACTCGTTGGCTAAGGTCAAAGAGAGATGACTCAATATTACATGTTGACTTCTATGTCAAATGTACCTCTACAAGAGATGCAGAAGATCTCACTTGTTTTAGAATGCTTGGTGCAAAAATACTAGGATCGTATTCTATCGGTTTTTGCCAAACAAGCAATAAATGAGACTAAGCCATTTTCACACATGTAACATGCACACGGTGGCGGAACCACCCTAATTTCTCATGGAAGCAAAAACCAATCGATGAATTAGGGAGGAGCCCCTCATCATGCTCACAATCAATACCCTCTCGGATTTCTTCCACCGGTTCCGACTCATGGTCGCTCGGCCCAGGTAGCGCCATCACCTGCTTACCAAGCTCCCACTCAAGTGCCAGCGTCAGTTTCACAGTCATTGGAGGAAACTCTAAAGGATTTCAGTGAAGTGAGGAGCGCGACAATGGTAAATACCCAAGCAATTACCAAGCTGGAGAGTCAGATGGGTCAAGTCGCAAGTCACTTGGGTGAAAGAGTGAAGGGAAAGTTCTCTAGTTAGCCCGTGCCCAACCCGAAGGGATAGTATGCAGTTGGAAGTTCTTCAGAACCTATGCATAGGCAAGAGCAAGTGCAATCGATTGTCACACTGAGGTCAGGGAGACAAGTGGACAATCAAGTGGTTCTGCCTAAAGAGAACCCTGTTGTGCCACAAGGGCAAGAGTGTCGCAACAAGGAGAAGAGAGATGTTGAGCCATCTAAAGCCACACTAGTTGTTGAGGACCTTCCTAGATCATTTGTGCCTAAAGCACCTTACCCTGAAAGGTTGCAAGCACCTAAGAAAAGAGGGAAGTTTGAGGACATTCTGGAGGTACTCAAGCAAGTCCAGATCAATATCCCATTTTTGGATGCCATCCAGCAAGTACCGTCATATGCCAAGTTCTTGAAGGACTTGATAATTGTCAAGTGGAAGACAAATGTCCCAAAGAAGGCGTTCCTGACCGAGCAGGTTAGCTCAATCTAGCAATGCAAGTTGCCCATCAAGTACAAGGACCCTGGGTGTCCTACTATCTCTTGCATGATAGGAGTCAGTCGTATTGAGAGGGCGTTATTGGATCTTGGAGCGAGTGTAAATCTTTTGCCCTACGCAGTCTACTTACAATTAGGGTTAGGGGAATTAAAGCCCACATCGATGACACTCCAATTGGCTGACAGGTCAGAGAAGGTTCCATGGGGAATAATCGAGGATGTCTTGATTACGGTGGATAAATTTTATTTCCCATTGGATTTCATTATGCTAGACACAGAGCGGGTTTCGAATGTTGAGATTCAAATACTGGTAATTCTAGGGCGACCATTCTTAGCTACGGCTAACGCCTTGATAAATTGGAGGACGAGGGTAATGAAGATTGTTGTGCAAATTTATTTAACTCACAAGTGCATGAATCGATTGTAGTTTAATATTTTACAAGTGCGAGGTCGGTCCCACAGAGAATTGTATTTTTGAAAGAGCAATTTAAATCTAAACTAATTAAATCCTATCCTAGTTCCAAAAATGTTTGAATTTTGGTTTTTGAAATTAAAAGACAAACATAAACTAATTAAAATAAACTAAGAGATAAAATACTAAGGTCTGGGAATTCACACTCACCGAATCATAACAACACACTTCCATGTTTATCAATAATAATCTGAAGTTCTCACAATTAAAATCTTAGATATGTTTTATTATGCTTCAAACAATCAATCAAAACCATCCCATGTATCAATTCATTGCACAAATCACAAGAGGAATCCAATATCAATTAAATCATCAGATGTATCTATAAATCACAAAAGATATCCAATCTTAATTGAAACACCAAATGTATCCATAGAACAAATCACAAGGGATATCCAATTATTTAGCAAATAAAATCAAGCAATCAATTATGTGAAATTATCTTAAATCATCAAGTGTATCCATGAATCACAAAAGATATCCAAGAATCACTACACACATTGAAAAGAAGTAAAACAATTGAAATATTAAACCCAATAAAATCAGATAAATAAAGACTTGCATGAAAGTATTGATGTTCTTCATCGGTGAGGCTTCATCCCCAACCTTAGTTGGGAATTTAGCTTCACATAAAAATAAAACCTAAATCTAAAGAAAACCTAAACTAAAAAGAGAAAAAATGTAGAATTTTGCTCTCTGAAGCCTCACCTTCATCGGTGAGGCTTCATCTCCAACCTTAGTTGGGAATTTAGCTCCACATAAAAAAATAAAACATAAATCTAAAGTAAATCTAAACTAAAAAGAGGAAAAATGTAGAATTTTGCTCTCTGAAATTCTGTATTTTCTTAAATTCAAAGAAATCTATTTATAGGCTTAGGAAAGTCCTAGAAGCCTTATTAAACCTAGATAATTTGGAGGTTTGTCTCCCAGTAAAAATAGAAGTCTGAAATCGGAATAGGATTCGTCCAGATTTGTGTCCTTTTATTGTGGGGCAATTTTGGCATAGTAACCGTCCGAATTATGAAAATCTTATTTCAAAGCGAATTGTATTATTTTGAGTTAACTTTCCAATGCCGCTTGAATCACTTCAATCCAATATTTGAGCGAAACGTTATGGACAAAATACTAAGACGTGTGCAGAATCTGAATTTGAATCCAATCCAAAATTTTATCTAATCTGAACTTTCATCCAATCTGATTTAACCTTTTCTAGGATTTGGTTAAACTTAACCACCTCACCTAGGTCTTCTCAAAGTATGTTTTCTTCCAAACTTTGCATTTTTCCTTTTAAAGCTGTAGTTTTTCTTTAATGACCTACAAAACACTTAAAAGACAAAACTAACACAAAATATTAAATAACGACACAAGTAAAGGATTAACTAATGTAAATAAAGGGGTCCAAATATGCAATATTTGGCACTTATCAAAGATCACCCTTGGAAATATGACAGTGGAGCTGAATATCTTTCAAATCAGCAAGCAACCACTGGAATTTGATGAAGTAAGAAATGTATGCTTGATAGAGGAGATCATGGAGGACACTGTTGAAGAATCAAGCATGGAGACCCCCTAGAAGCATGCCTAGCTCAGTTTGGAGATGATTTGGATTTAGACAAGTTACTTGAGCAGGCAGATGCGATTTTGGAGAATGTTCCTCTGGTGAGCAGTGAGAAGGAAGAGGCATCAGTACTCGAGCCTCCTAAGAATCAACTTAAGCCATTACTGGATAACCTCAAGTATAACTTCCTTGGTCTAGCAGAAGCTTTGCCTGTGGTCATAGCTTCTGATTTAGTTGGTGCTCAAAAAGCGAAGTTGTTGGATGTTTTGAGAGAGCACAAGGATGCTATCGGTTGGACCATTAAAGACATAAAAGGGATCTGCCCCTCGCTGGTGATGCAATGAGTCACATATTAGGTACCATTGTTCAGGACCATACCCTGCTGGCACGTTTTCCCTCCCAATAGCCTTAGCCTTGGCAATCCCCTCATCATCGTCTTTATCAATGCCTTCAAAATATTTCTTGTAGTGGTCTCTATATAAGTTCGAACGAAGCCTAGCATATGCACGACCCAATTTATTTTCAACAGCTTTGATGTGCTTGTATCGTCCCATACTTAGTGCGAAGTTTGACTGATACATAATAGATTAGAAAACAATTGTAAAAAATGTGTCACATTATTTTTTCATATGAAACATATTCTTAAACATTACATTGATATTCATACCTGAACATGAAATAATAACTTGCTCTTTTCCTCAGCTGGGACCTTTTTCCATTCACCGTGATGGAGTTTGCACATGTTACGAATAATCTCTCCAATCTTGCTTGCAAACCATGATGCATTATCGCTTACAGGTGCCTGGTGTCTATTTGGGATGTTTAGCACTACGGGACCATTCTTAAGTACGTGCTCACTCAACTTCTTACACTTGGCTTTACCCCTTACACTTCTGACAGACGTGGTCACTGTAATGCAAAACATGGTAACGTAGTAAGTTATATTGTCAAATGTCTATAACAAACCAAAATAACACAAAAATAACATTTCATAAACATATAATTCATGAACTTACAAGATGCAGTAGGGGCGGCTCCCTGTGAATCCAATCCTGCCACTGAGTGAATAGGATTATTAGACTTGTGCGAAGGATGCCTATCCACTAACTCGAGGAGGAGGGGGGGCGAGGGTGCCATTTGCATATCCGTATCACCAAACCCAGAATTGGGAGTCGAACTCTCATGCTCGTCAATAAGGCCCCAACCTTGACCTTGGCCTCGGCCTCGTGCTACTAGAACACGTTTGTGTCCTATTGTTGTCATTATTATGATCAATCTGCTAACAACTCAAAAACCAAAAAATTATATTAGTCAAATTATAACCATATAGTATGTTCAATATCTTTGACAAACATACAATAATCATGCTAGTAAAAAAGAAAAAAAACACCACAATATATATATATATATATATTTAGAGAGAGAGAGAGAGCATCAACTTCATTAAATATGATAATACACTTTGTACTTACACCAAATGTGAACTTGTGTTCAACACATTTCATCATCAGATTCATATTCAGAATCTGTATCACTGTTACTTGAAGATGATTGTTCGTGTTCAGAGTCCTCTTCGTGTTCAGAGTCTATATCATTGTCGCTACATAACTCCTCTTGTACTGTTGGAATATCATAGATGTCTCTATTGATCCACTTCTGCACCACTTTCCAATTACCACCCAATTTGGGATCATCCAAGTAAAACACTTGCAAAGCTTGACATGCTAAGATGAACGGGTCGGATTCACACCATTTACTAGAAGTATTCACAATCGTGAAGCCTTGGTCCATTCGTACTCCTGTTACACTCCCAGTGTCCCACCAATCGTACTCAAACAAGTACACGAGGTTTTGGCCAGGGTAACGTAACTCTAGAATATTTTTTAACTCACCATAATACTCCGTTATTAAGGTTCGTCCTCACCTGAAACAAAAACACCACTGTTCTGGGTAGTACGAGTTTCTGCACATTCTTTTGTGTGGTACCTAACCCCATTCATGATGCAACCTCTATACGATCTAACATGACGATCAGGCCCACATGCAAGATCATATAATTGTTTTGAGCCATTGTCTGCAGTACGCCCACTATTGTATAAACGTTTATGGAACCAACGTTCAAAGTTAGCCTTATGCTTTTTATCAATGTCACGGCCGCCTTCTCTTTTGATCATATTATAATGTTCATTGCATGAAAAATAAACGTATTGGTAAATGATCATCAACGCTAAAATTATAACATGTCGTAACAGGTAAAACACAAAGACCATTACTAAACTTACTCAAAATTTGAGGCCATTTTGTTACAGTTGGTAAGCACATACCATCGTGCCCTACCAAAATCGTTAGCATCCAGTGTTACTAATTTAGTTACTCTTAACGGCTGAACTCGTTGGGAGAACACATCCAAGCGCTGGCTCATTTCTACAATATCAACGTCAACATTTCTCCGTTCATGATTCCATCTTGTCTCAATCCCCCGAAGATACCTGGAACAGAAGGTCAAGCTCTCCTTAGCTAGGTAACACTCGGCAATAGACCCCTCTGGATGCACTTTGTTACGTGTCCACTTCTTATATCTTCCAAGTTCTCTTTCGAATGGATACATCCAACGGTTTTGTATAGGACCGGTAAGCTCGGCCTCCCAAGGTAAATGAAGTGCTAGATGGATCATAACATCAAAAAAAGCTGACAGAAATATTTTTTCCATTTTGCATAAAATTATTACAATGTCGACTTTCATTTGTTTTAGGATATCAACTTTCAACGTCCGTTCACATAACTGCATAAAAAAGGTACTCAACTCGGTCAATGTTGTTCGTATTTCCGACGTAGAGAAATTTTGAATTACAACAGGAAGCAAGCGCTGTAAGAAGACATGACAATCGTAGTTTTTCATACCCGAAATTTTACCAGGAAGCTTGTTCACACATCGACCAATGTTAGATGCATACCCGTCAGGAAATTTAACACCTTTCGACCACTCATATAAACTCTTATTCTCATCTCTTGTCAAGGTGTACTTCGCAAGTGGCATCCTATAAGTTTCACCATTTGGCTGCACATGCAATTCTTTACGTATACCCATCAACTGTAAATCTCTTTGTGCCTTGACTGTGTCCTTGGTCATCCCATCAATATTCATCAACGTACCTAAGATACTTTCACATATGTTCTTCTCAATATGCATTACATCTAAATTGTGACGTACTTTCAAGCTCGACCAGTAAGGCAACTCAAAGAAAATACTTCTCTTCTTCCAATTCAACACAACATCTGTGTACTTTCTCTTTCTCCCGCTTGTTTTTTCAAATTGTAAACCCTCAGCATCCCTTAGCTATTTCAACAATTGACTTGCAGACAATTCTTCAGGTTCCAACGAATGCTCTTGAGGAAGCCATCGACGATGACACATGAAGCACACCTTATGCCCATACTTCAAATACCTGAATGATGTATCCTTATTATATACTGGACATGCAAAATTTCCATTTGTAGACCACCCAGATAATTTTCCATATGTGGGAAAATCATTTATAGTCTATAGTAATGTCGCATGCAATTGAAATGTCTCTTTCTTTGATGCATCGTACACGGGTATGCCTTCATTCCATAAATCTTTCAAGTCATCAACCAATGGCCGCAAATATACATCAATATTCTTTTCAGGATCTGATGGCCCAGGGATAATAAGGGACAACATCAAATTTAGACTCTTCATACACATCCACGGAGGGAGATTGTACACCGTTAACATTATTGCTCATATGCTATATGTTGTACTTATATTACCATATGGGTTGAAATCATCACTTGGTAAACCAAGCCGCACATTGCGGGAATCACTTACAAACCACTCATGTCTTTTATCAAACTCTTTCCATACAATAGAATCGGCGGGGTGTCTGAGAGTATTGCCATCATCTTCTCGACCTTCTTTGTGCCACCGCATTTCCTTGACCATTTCTTTTGTCATAAACAACCGTTGTAACCTTGATTTTATTGGGAAATACGGTAAGACCTTTTGAGGAATATTACTTTTTCTGCCTTTGCCATCAATCCATCTTGAATTGTTTCACTTTGGGCATACCACTTTGTTTGCATGTTCTTTCCAAAAAAGCACACAACCATTCTTGCATTCGTGTATCTTATCGTAACCGAATCCCACGTGTCGCCTAAACTGTATTGCTTCTCTATACGAGCGTGGCAATGTCTCTCCATCTCGGAGGGCCGTCTTTATCAAGTCAATCATCATATCAAACGCCTTGTTACTCATGTTGCAGAACGCCTTTATATGAAAAGCATCTTCACTACAAAAGCAATTTGTGTAAATTTCTTGCAGCCTGGATAAAGTTCTCATAAACCATCTTCCCAAAATCTGTAGAAGGAGCTTGTTTGTTTGTGATCATCAATTGTGGGGCCCTATGAAGTAGAGGATTCTCCGATGTTAGCATCAACAAATGTCCCCATACATACATCGTCTAACAATTCTTCAACTACATCAACATCCTCCATCATTTCGCTTGTATGTGTGTGCATGTTTGTAGAAGTGTTTACCCTAAAATGATCTTCTTCCCCGTGAAATATCCATCGAGTGTATGTCCGAGTAAATGACCCTTCACTTCGCTAATATGAGAATAATATCGATTTGCACAGTCACGGCATGGACACTTTGTCATATCACATGAATCAACTGATTTAACTGCCATTTCCATGAATTCTTCCACACCTTTTTGAAATCGCTCTGAACATCAAGTACTTTCCCACATCCAACTCCTATCCATATTGATGTCCCTATTAGAGGTTATTCGTTACGTACATGTACACATACAAGGGAATTAGAAGATCAGATTCTTAAGAATTAATAGAATTAAATGAGAGGTTTGTTCTCAAATATTGATGCTAGCTCAATGCCATGTTACCTAACAAAATATTCTAGAAGTGGGTTAGTAGTTTAGAACAAATTTCTATTTGTAATTTATTTACTTGTTTAGCTCAATGACAGTTTTACATTTTTTACCATTGTTCTTAGCTTTGATATTTATTATAGAATGTTGTCTTGCTTCAATTTTACTATGTTGCTTTCTTATTGAACTTAAATGGAAAAGACAATACAATCATGTACCATACCAACTTTAATTGATAACATAAGTTGATGTGAGCTAGAAAATTAATAACATAATCCTAATATAAGAATAAGACTTAATACTAATAAAAAAGTAATAATAAGAGAAGAAGCAAGGTTTAATACAATCACAAGAGAAGAAGAGAGGTTTAATACAACCACAAGAGAAGAAGGGAGAGATGCAGTAGGAATACAAGTCTTCAGACGACCACGTGTGCGATCAATCGCACCACCAGAAAGATTTTATTGGTAGTGAGTGCGATCGATCGCACTATCAGGGGCTTCAGCATGTAGTGCGATCGATCGCACTACCAGAAAGATTTTACTTGTACTGAGTGCGATCGATCGCACTATCAGGGGCTTTAGTACGTAGTGCGATCGATCGCAACACGAGAAAGATTTTTACTTGTAGTTAGTGCAATCGATCGCACTATCAGGGGCTTCAGTACGTAGTGCGATCGATCGTAACACCAGAAAGATTTTTACTTGTAGTTAGTGCGATCGATCGCACTATCAGGGGCTTCAATACGTAGTGCGATCAATCGTAACACCAGAAAGATTTTAACTTGTAGTTAGTGCGATCGATCGCACTATCAGGGGCTTCAGTACTTATTTGTGTCCTATTTCTAAATATTATGTTATTGAATATTGCAGCCTAAACTGGTGGCAGTTTCAAATTACATTACATTTGCTAATCCTAAAGCACCTCTATACCCACAACTTGCTAAAGGGAAATCTTGGGATGAAGTAAGTTTACCAGAATTAAAGATTCCTGTAAAATCTTCTGATGGGTATTGGATATCAGGTCCTAACTCCTAAGCAATATGTTTGTCAAAGATAAATTTCTATTCTCAGTTATTTTTCTTTTTCATTTTTGATCTTTTTTAAGTTCTAAATCAGTATGTTTGGATGGAGCAGTTGCTAAAATTCAATAAGAGTACATCTGGTTTTGACACTAAGATGATGCTCATCCAAGTTCTTATGATATATATATATAAACAAGCATAATTTTTACTTAAAGACTTTGGATATTATGTAGATGACAATAACCTGGATGAGTGGCTATGCAATAGATGAAGCTGTTCCATTCGTGGAATGAAGTATGAAGCGAGAAGCTAAAACTCGATCCCCAGCTAGAACATTGACAGTTGATCGGAACAGCATGTGTGGTATTATTCATTTCATCTACCAATAAGTTTACCACACTGCAGACTTTCCCTTATGAATTGCAAGTTGATCATAGCATGCTTGAGCCATTTAGTGATGAAGAAAGTGCTTGCTATGAATTACAGAGCAATATCAGGTTTCAAATACATTTGTGATTTGCTATGAATCATGTTCCTCAAGTTACTTATGATATTTCTGATCAGAAGACTAAGTCCTTTGATTTCTACTGTAACCTTTAAAGAAAGCTGAAAGACACTTCTTAATCAATAATACTTCTCTGTGGCCATTTCTATGCTTTCTTAGAATACAATATAAAGTTTATGCTTCAAAATCTAGTCAAATGGGTAAGTTTTTATTTTCAAAGCATGATATCTTTGTAGAAAATTGTAAGAAGATGTTTATGGAAATGTAAAGTGGAAGAAGAGAAAGAAAAAGAAAAGACACAAGGATTTTCAAGTGTTATGGCATTAGACGCCTATGTCCACCACCAAGGAAAATATCAAATTGAATATGGCAAACCTATATTCTAACACTCTTGTCACTATAAGGACATGTTTTTACAACCTAGACTTCATTGCATAACGAGACTTCCATGTAACTCTGCAAGTTCACCTGAACGGACAGTAGGCTGGCGTGATCAGGGTTTTATACACACAAGTTTCTTAAAAAATTTGTGGCCGAACTCTGTGTATGCTTTTAGTTACATTTTCTTGACATAAAAGTATCCCTGAAGTGTTGATGATATATGTTGACCATTGTTATATTGGTATTTCAGGTACTCTTACAGGATGGGTCATCTCTTATCCAATGGTTCAGTTGCCTGGAGCAAAAGCTATTCTTTCAAATCATCCCCATATCCTGGACAGGACTCACTAGAACGTGTAATAATATTTGGTGACATGGGGAAGGTAGTGTTGAGTACTTATTACAAGTCGCTTACAAAACAAGCCAATCGTCTATGTGACATTTATCATGTTAGCCATTAAAAGATGAACTACCACGTAGCAGTTCACGTCACACTAATTTTTGTAAAATGTGGAAGAAAATTATAGTAAAATCCTCTTGGGACCATTCATCTTGCAGCTAGTACTTAATGGTTTAAGGTTCTTTATCTACTCATATACCTAGACATAGAACTAGATTAAGGTTACACCTTGAATCTGTCTACTAACCTTGCTAGTTCTTCATTCATAATACATTTTACAAATAGAGTTAATAGATAATAAATCTTCAAAAATAGATGGGCAGAAGCTGATATATCTAGAGTTTGTGAAATCGGAGCAGAAGAAGCTTCTGTAAGATGCCATTTACTGGTTTCTGAACTAGAAGGGAAATAGCATTCACGTTAACATAACAGTACTCGGAAACCCTGCACCCAATAGGATTTTCTCCAGAGACAATATTGACAAGAAAATGAAGAGCAAAATTGAATAACTTTACACCCAACAGAAGCTTGAAATGATCAAATATTAGCCTCCTACTATGTTTGAAAATATCCCAATACTCAAAATCACAGGAAACAGTATAGAAACCACAAAAATCAACCATTTTAGATGCAAAAATGCAACCCATGAACAGCAGATGCAAAATAGAAAGAGAAGAGAGGAGAAACTCATTTAAGGTTTTCAAGGGTTTAGGAGAAACTCATACCGGAGAGAAAGTTACAGGAGAGCGTTAAGTGCGCTAGAGTGAGAGCTGGCAGAGAGAGGTGCGCCGGAAAGAAAGTTGCCTGAGAGAGAAACTTGCGCCGGAGTACTGAGTGAGAGAGAGAGCGATCGAGAGAGAGAGAGTGAGAGTAAGAGTGAGAGTGAGTGTAACGCCCCGATATTTGAACTAGCAAATATCGAAGTCGTGACGCTGCAACTTTAGAAAATACAATCTTATAGCGGAGTATGTATATTTTTTTCTTTTTCTATGACCTAGGAATAACTTACACAACACAGTTGAGCTGACTGAAATACCTCGAGGTGATATATTATTAAATAAAATAGAAACATGGTTTTCATTACAACATATGTATACACTAGGTGTACCAAATATATGCCACAGACGGCACCTAAATTAACATAGTAATATCTATTAAGTTTACATACATCACCATACATAATAAAAGCGATTAACATAAATGAGACTTGCTCCATAGAGTAAGCATAAATCCTGCAGCAGATGGTCTATCAACCATCAAAACCAGTAAAAGGACCATCGTCCTCACTTTCTATTCATGCATCAAGATTTATATAAAGATGACGTTATCATATTTACATAGGCAAACAAGTGAGTAATCTATTTTCCTAGATATAAAGACTAAAAAGACTAGTTTGAACAAATAAGATTAAAGACTAAAATATATAATAATGAATGAGTTGTGAATGCAGCGTAATGACAGATTAGTTTGTGTTTTATGATAATCTTTCTTCAGACCTCTTCTCATGAGCTCTCAGCCCGCTTACGTCCGTTATGTCCCTCACACTTTAGAGTTTACCTATTTGGTGCTGGCAACTACACCGCCCCAGCTTAGTTATATATTAGGCCTGTTGGACGGTTATATACCCCCATCCACTGAGATACCGACAGTTCCTCGCGGCAATCCACCCAGCTTGTTCTTAAGGTGGCTATCTTATCAGCCCATTTTATTAGACACATTATGCAGCAGTTGTATTGCAAAATTATATCAATAAGACAAAATAAGAATTCCTATAACAATAAAACAAAGCTAGTACTCAGTAAGTATATCCATACTTACTCTCCTTAGTGTAGTATTCTGCTCCACTTCTGCATATAATACATACATACAAACAATACTTAGTTCATTCTCCAATAATATCATTGTTTAAAGACCCTCATCTTTTATATTTATTTATTATCCGTCACTTCATCTTTACTTACTCATTTTATTATATTAATCTAAGATAGTTACTTATAACTAGCTTTATGCCTGAATTCATTTTTGGTGATGAGGCTAATGGCCAGTATCACTAAATACAAACAAGTATTTATAAATAATATATATAAAACATGACTCATATTTTGGAGATGAGACCAATGGTCCGTACCTACCAAAGTATGAATCAAAATTTAAATGACAATAAAAGAAATGACTGAATGTAAATACTGAATTCATATTCTGGGGATGACCGCCAAAAATATGAATTAAAATTTAAATGACATAAAAGAAATAACTGAATGTAAATAATGCATATTTCGGGGATGAGATCAAATGGTCCTTACCGCCAGAAATATGAACAGAAATTTAAATGACATAAAAGAAATAACTGAATGTAAATAATGCATATTTCGGGGATGACATCAAATGGTCTTTACCGCCAGAAATATGAACAGAAATTTAAATGACATAAAATAAATAACTGAATGTAAATAATGCATATTTCGGGGATGACATCAAATGGTCTTTACCGCCAGAAATATGAACAGAAATTTAAATGACATAAAAGAAATGACTAAATGTAAATACTGTAAAGTAAATAATATATAGATAATATTATAAGTCCTTAATTGATTTTGTCCACTAACTCTTTATTATTAATTCACTTGTTCCATTACTTTATTTTACATTATACGCTTATTGGGTCATTAAACAATTAAATGAGGACAAGTAAGAAAAGCAATAAATCATGATTTTTATACAAGAAACACTTACCCAATAATCCTTTAGAAGTAAAACTCCACCAAATCTTTTCTAGGTAGCTAGTTTTAGAAAAACGCTTGAACACTACAAGAAAGATCTAGGCTATATGGTATTTGACTAGAACTAAGAAATAAAATGAAAGGAGGAGCAAACAATTTTACTTGTTCTAAGATTGTGAATGAAAAGCAAGTGAAAGTGACTATAGCTTAGGCTCTATTTATAAGAGAATGAATGGTTAGGATTTATTTTTAAACCTTTGATCTAAGGGTTGAGATGGATTTAACCAAAAGAATGAACCTAGTCCATATTTCAAGGTCTATACCAAATAGTATTTTCGTCCAAAATGAGGGCAGTGTATCCCGATCCATTTTTCAATGTCCAAACGTACTCCGATTGACATGAAATTTTGAGAGTAGATAGAGGACTCCGAGACAAACATTTTATATTTTTGGTTCGACTTTATCCGAGTTCGTTTGAGTCTATTTTTGGCCTACACAAAGTTTCCAATTCAACTTAGGCTTTAACTATTTGCATTCCCACTTGGCCACTTGCCTTATTAAATCATTATAATCATGATATTTACTATAATCATCATTACTAGAAGACTTTAAGCTTTCAACAAAGGTGGCTAGCCTTGGTATCTTTCTTTAGCAGTTTTAATCTCATTTAGACAGTATGAAAATTAAGACACTGCTTTTTAGGCTAAAAAACTGAAAAGCTTCAAATTAATTTATGACTTCGCTAAACACCAATATAAATAATTTATTCACTAGATTGGGTTTGATTATGCCCATAAACATATTAGTGAAGCTAAATTTTTAGAATTGAAGTAATATACATAAGAGGTCAAAAATCAATGTAATATACCTTTAACACTAAAGAGTTATTTAACATCATTAATCCACATATCATTGTTCTAATTTATTGATTATATTTTTAATCTATTTAATATTATTTAAATAAGAGTTTTAAAATCTAGGTCGTTACAGTGAGAGTGAGATGAGCTACAGCTGTGTTGTGGTTGTGGGATTGTGTAGTACCTCCGAAAATTTGAGTACCCGCCAGTTTTTAATAGATGGCGGTAAGTTATTTTGTGCAACTCAATTAGTGGCTATTTGGGGCTTCTTTTTTTACAAAAAAATATATGAGAAAAATAAATAAATAAATAAAAACCCCTCCAAAATAAATGAGAAAAATATTAAAAAAAAAAAAAAAATGAAGCAATTTGTAATTTATTTTTTTTAATTTTTAATTTTTTTTTTCAATTATTTTATTATTTATTTGTTAAAATAATAGGGCTATTATAGGAGTATTAAAAATAAGTGGCATTTTTATACAATTTGGTTGTTCGGGAGGCTACTTTAGTATCTTTTGAATATTGGGGGATTATATTGCAAACGACTGATACTTTTGGTGGCTTTTTTATATTTTCCCCAAAAAAAAATTATACTACTAATTTTTTAATTTTTATTTATTTATTTATTTGTAATTTTTCTCTTATAATATGTTTTTATTATTATAATATTAACTAAAAATTTCTGTTTAATAAATTTTTATGATAAAGATCATTAAGTTGATATTTATCTTATAATTAGTTATAAAATAATACAAAATCCAAAGATAATATAAGATCAATATAACTAAGGCATTAAGATAATATAAAAAGTTAACAGTTTAATTTAATGTTCGATTGAACCTTTAATTTTGTATCTAGTTTGATCTATCAATTGATCATACCACAGTCAATCGAACTAATTCATTAGGATCGCTCGGATGTTTGATCGAACATTTAATCCTATCACGATCAATTAAACTAATTCAGTAGGATCGATTAGACATTTGATTCTATCACGATCAATCAAACTAATTCATCATGATCGATTAGATGTTTGATCGAACGATTGATCCTATCGCGATCAATGGAACTAATTCATTAAGATTGATCGGATGTTTGATCGATCATTTAATCATATCACGATCAATCAAACTAATTCATTATGATCGATCGGATGTTTGATCGAAGATTTGATCCCATTACGATCGATCAAACTAATATGTAATAGTATCGATCATAATTGATTTTATCAGATGTTTGATTGAACCTTCAATCATGTCAAGTTTTATTGATTGTATCCCGATCAATTTAAGTAATGCACTAATATAATATAAAATGCTTAGACGTCAATTCAATGTTCGATCGAACATTTAATTTGTTTGAATTTTGTTCGATCATTTGATCTTATCATGATCGATTGAACGAATGCACTAGGTAGGACCAATCGGATGTCTGATCAAACATTCAATTCCAATTGTTTCAATCATTTGATCATACCACAGTCAATCGAACTAATTCATTATGATTGATCAGATATTTGATCAAACCTTCAATTTCAATTGTTTCAGTCATTTGATCTTATCACAATCAATCAAACTTATTCATTATGATTGATCGGATATTCGATCAAACTTTCAATTTCAATTGTTTCAAGTTTGATCGATCATTTGGTCCTATCATGATCGATTGAACAAATGTACTATGATCAAACGGATGCTTGAACGAACCTTTAATTTCAATTGTTTCAATTTTGATTGTCACTTGATCCTATCATTTGATTGTATCACTATCAAAGTTGATGTACATTATGCAATTAAAATTAATATATATATATATATATATATATATATATATATATATATATATTACATTCTGTTTCTACGATCGATTGCATACTTGTTGCGATCAATCGCAGTAATGGAATTTTGGCTTTGAAGATTCTGTTATTGCAATCGAACGCACCTTGGGTGCGCTCGATCGTAGTAATCGAATTTTACACCTTTGAACATTTTGTTACTGCGATCGATCGTATCTTAGGTGCGATCGATCGCAGTAATTGAAATGTATACCTTTGTACATTCTGTTACTGCGGTCGATCGCATCTTGGGTGCGATCGATCGCAGTAATTGAATGTATACCTGTGTTGTTTCTGTTACTGCGATCAATCGCATATTGGGTGCAATCGATCGCAGTAACAGAAACAACCGAATGCGATCGATCGCATCATGTGTGCGATCGATCGCACTCGGACAGCACACCACATGACCTATTTTAGGTCACTTTCCCCCCACACCCCACATATTTTTCTTCTCCAAGCTAGCACCCACCTACGGCACTCCTCCAGTGTTTTTCACCACTCCTCCACTCCTCCACCGTTTTTCACCACCTCTACCACACAGCCACCACACGGTTCTCTTCTCCGACAACCATACCAGGTACTTTTCACCACCTCTACTTTACACCCTGTTCCCCATTCCCATCAACACCCCAACCACGATCACTTTTGTTTCTTTTTTTTTTTTTTTCTCATATTTCTGCAATTGTGGGTGTTCATCCACCCACATGGCTTTGTTGTGGTTGGATTTTGGTGTTTTTGCAAGGGGTTTTGAGCGGAGTTGTGTTGTTTTGCAATTTTGGCTATCTCTAGTGCACACCAGGTGTTCAACAAAAGTCCCCAATCAAGCTCATCATGCCAAGAACTCGAGCTTCGTCCTCCCGAGGTCTGATACCCGAGCCATTTCTCCCCTGCCCACTTTTGAGGAGCGGGAGCTACTATTTGAGACCACCTTTGCCATTCGCGAAGACTTTCAAAATCTTGAGGCGACTCAATGGGCGGTCGCCGAGTTCAAGCGACGGGGGCTCAAGAAGCTTTTCAAGCCGGTCACCCCCACTACTTACAGAAAATTGGTGATCGAGTTTTATGCCCACTTGTCTCATGACTGCAACAGGCTGGCTGCCCTCTCTTCCAAAGTGCAAGGCAAAGCTATTGATGTAACACAGGCTGACATTGCTGCTGCCCTTCAATGCAATGATAACCACCCTCCAGAAGCCGCACAACTTGCTGAGCAACCCGACAAATTCTACGTGGCGGAAGTCATTGAGGACATGTGCGAAGGGATATTTGCTGATGCCCGCCCACCATAATGCCGGAAGCCGATCCAAGCTACCTCAACGGCTTTGGTTTGTGGACTCCATATTACACCGTAATTCTTTTCCCTTGGAGCACAAAAGTCAAAGGCAGGATCAATTTCTTCAAGCACTCTACGCCTTCCATAAAGGTGCTTGGTACTCCATTTCTGACATAATTTGGAACCAAATTCACAAATTTTTAAATGGGGTGCACGTTGGAGGAGCGAAGTCCACATATTCATGGGGGTTGCCTTTCCCATACTTAATCTCCTATATCCTCCAGAAGAAAGGCGTCAAGGGTACCGCAGCTGATGAGCCCGTCACTACTACTCCCATATTTGGCATTCGTAAATGGAACAAGAGCCTCTCCCACATGCCCCGGGTAGCTCCAGCACCAGCAGCTGGTGCTGAAGAGTATGAGGCCGAGCCGATGGCCGAAGATGAACCTGTAGTTGATTCAAAGGCAGCTGAGGAGGAGGCCCCGACAATTTTTCGTGAAGCACGAAACCGCTCACTTAGTGAAGAAATAGCAGGCCTTCGGAGAGAGTTGGCTGGCCAAAGAAAGGAGACTCAGGAAAATAAAGAATTGATGGACAAACACCTAGGTGCCTTAGAAGAATTGATGCAGTCCATTCTCAGCCAGTTGCCACCACCATCTGCAGGAGCATCATCTTCTAGACAACAGTAAGCAGGGACCACTGTAATACCCCGAAATTTATACCTAGAATAAAGGTGATCTTAAGGATAAGAAGGATTTGCAATTTTATTAAGATTTATATGGAGTTAGGTGAATAGACTTAATGTGAAAGATGATGGAAAATTGCTAGTTATAATTTTAGTAGGTTATTGAAAGAAAAGTCACATTGTTTTGGACTCCGAAAATTCAATGAGTGACTTTAAATAAAATTGTTTTAAGATCTTATAGAATGATGAGAAAAGAAGATTTTAAAAGTGGTTTCATGATTTTTGGATGCTTGTAGAAGGAGTTATGATTTTTAGAAGATGCAAGTGTCAAAACAGGAATTTCAGTCAAACAGAGGCACCGAATTTCGTGGGACTTTTGAGGTACCAAACAGTTATGGGTTACTATGATTTTTGGATATGTTGTGCATCTTTGAATGAGGAAAATTTCAAGCCAAAGTTTGTGTCATTTGGAGTTAAATTGAAAGAGTTATGATTTTTCCAAGTTTAATAGGTCAAGCTGCAGAATAGTTGAAGTACCTGCGATTTGGGAAATTAATTGGATGGGTTAATAATATCCGTAAGCCACAATTTTTTTGGTATATGTTAGTCAAAAGGTTTAGGTTTATTGAGGATTAATTGTAGATTTTTTTTGATCAGTTTTAATGTAAATGCTTGAAGAGTTTGTTGGACAAGTCATGGAAGCTTAACTCAAGATGACACATGCCTTACATGATAAGTTGCATGGAGACCAACTTTAGTTACTTTGTTGACACCTATAGCTACAGGTGTTATACAGCATGTCTGTATCGTTTCCTTGGTTGACACTTAAAGTAACATGTGCTTCTATGGCTTTCTTGGTGGACACTTGGTGGACACTTGTCTTGTGGTCAAGAAGGAATTGGATGCATGTGGGACAAACATGTGGCAAGCTCTCAAGGGAAAATGTCCCACATACGGTGGGTGTTTAAGGAGAGCAAACCCTCTCAATTGCTCACAGCTCAAGTGAGCGTGAGATGAGGGAGAGAACCGAAAGAAAGAGGAAGAAAAGAAAGGAAAGAGAGGAGAAAGAGAAAAGAAAAGAGAGGAAAGAGAGAAGAAAGAAAGAGGAAGAAGAGAAAGAAAGAGGAGGAAGAAGGAAAATAAAATAAATATGAGAATTCTCCAAGGTAATATTTTCATATCTTTTATAGTATTTTTAGTATGTAGCTAAATTCTTAACATTAAGTTGATGCTTATTGGGTTTAGATGCTAGTACGTCTTATGATAATTAGAGTAATTGTTGTAAATGTTTCTAAGCTTTTGATATTGGGAGTAAGTTGCTAAATTAAATGGCTTAGGAAGATAGCGATATTATGGCTAGACAGACTTCTTAAGCTATTAATTGTAGTCGGATGATTTAAAAGTAATAAGAATGTTATAACCTTGGTGCTTTAGTGTAAGCAATTGGTTAAATTAAGGCCTTAGTGGAGTTGATTATTAGAATTCTATGTGAGGCATATAAATCAAGCGTGGTAGGGTTGATGTCACTATAATGTTTTTGGTTAAGGATAGACGATGGTGGGATAGAGATTAGAGTTAAGATCCGTAGCAACTAAAGTGGTGCATGATTGGAATTTGAAAACGAATTGATGACTAAGGTACTTTTTACCTCCGTTGTAAGAATTGTGAGTTGGATGCGGATTCAAAATAAGGGCATGCAATGCTAGGTAAGGAGACACAACACCAAAAACCCTAACAGATTTTATTATAAATCTTTTAGAAAAATGTTGGGGATTTTATAAAGAATTCACTTACATGATTTTCAATTGCACTTCCTTTCATATTTTAATGTCAAGTTTTATTCAATCATATGTCATTGTTTAAGAATTTTACATGTTACAGTTACCCTATTTCATGATTTATGCATAACTGCAATTATGAATGAAAAGAGCTCTCAAAGTTTCATGGCACAGATGAGTTTACAGATCATATAAAATGTTATATGTGCATTCATGGCACAATATATAGTTACAGATGAGTTTACAGATCATATGAAATATTATATATGCATTCATGGCATAGTATATAGTTATAGATGAGTTACAGATCATATGAAATGTTATATGTGCATTCATGGTTATAAATGTTTAACCCGAGACACGATTATAGTGACGATCGGTACCGCATAGGGTAGCATGGCAAGCACACCGAAAGACGGTTACGAAAAGGTGTGTGCTACCGGCAGGTGGCCTTCACCTAGGGAAGTTCCCAACCTGGTAGCTCTCCCCTATGACGACAGGATGAGCATATAGGTCCTTCAGGACAAGCCAACGTGCGCTACTCACGATAAAATTGTGGCGTCGAGTCAAAGGGTAAAACAATTATTTTGAAAGGAAAATAAAAGGAAATGCTTACTCATTTTGCAACTATCATGCTTATTTTCTTAATTATGTTATTCAACACAAATTATTATTGTGCATGATAGAGATTTTGACATAGAAATCTGCATAGCATGTTTTATAGCATCTTGGTGTTGTGGCTACTTACTGAGTTGTCGAACTCACCCCTTCTCCTTATACATCTTTTTCAGATTGCTTTATATATCGTAGTACTAAAGACATGGGTACCGGTGGGCCTCTTAGTTGTTAAAGATCCTATTGCTACTTTATGGACTAGCAGGAGCAGTAGCAGTAGAAGTGTCTGGGACTCCATTCTATAGACTAGATGGCTTTGGATAAGCTTAAACGGTGTAACTTTATTGCTTATAAGATTATTGAATATTAGCACATTATGTGTTTATGATTTTATAATGAGAGTTTACAGTACTCTGGTGATTTTATGTTTTTGTAGTGAACATATGGTAGGAGAAATTTATATATTTTTTTATTAAGAATATGTTACAATTGCTCCCAGTCGCTCTACCTCTAGAACTTGGGGCGTTACAACCACCGTCTGGCTGAAGACGTTAAACTTAGCGCTCATGGGAGGCACCCCATAGTTTACCCTTTTTATTTTGTTTAGTATGTTTTAAGTTAATCTTTTTATTTGTCTTTAGTTTTGTTTATTTTTACTTGCTTTTGTGTTTTCTTATGGAAATGACTCCGTATTTGCACATGGCCGGTTGTTGAATTGCAAGGTATCAATATATTTTCACTTAAAACTGAGAGGAATTATTTTACGGTTTAGATTTTATTTTGTTATATTTAACAGTGTAAAATCTTTCCATAAGGTATCAATATATTCATCATATAATATATATATACACTATTAGATCTGTAAAATTTAATATGAATTATGAAATGGGAATTAAGTCTTCAAATTAGTCCGAATGAAAACTTTATCCTCCAAATGGAACTCCTAACCAAATGGCAAATATATACAAATTAAAATCTTTCTTTAGGAGGATGGAATTGAAATAGAAGAAATTTTCCTTCTTTTTTTTAAGAAAAACATATATATATATATTGAAACAACTGTACATATGGAATAAGTGAAAGAGAGAGCTTTACTTTTATGGTTAAAATTTTATTTTGTTATATTTAACGGTGCATATTGTGTCACTTTATTTAAAAATTTTAAAGAATGCAGTGATATATACACAATTTTAGTGGACGCTATTGGGCATCAAATTTACTTTTTTATTTATTTTTTTATTTTTCTACCTACACTTTAGGGTCGACTTTATTGACCTTAATACTTAAAAGTCGACCCTAATAATACGTCTTCAGCGTCACTTTTAGTGGACGCTATTGGTCATCAATTTTATTTATTTATTTTCTTTTAATTCTTCTACGCACTTTTTAGTCAACCCTAATACTCAAGTATTAGGGTCGACTTAATAATGGGTCTTCAGCGTCCACTATTAGTGGACGCTATTGAGCATCAATTTTATTTATTTATTTATTTTTTTTAATTTTTCTACAAACTCTTTAGGGTCGACAATAATGGGTCTTCAGCGTCCACTAATAGTGGACGCTATTGGACATCAATTTTTTTTTTCTACGTACTCTTTAGGGTCGACAAAGTCGACTCTACTACTTAAGTATTAGGAAAGTCAACCCTAATAATGTGTCTTTAGCGTCCACTAAGAGTGGATGCTATTGGTCATCAATTTTATTTTTTTAATTTTATTTTTAATTTTTCTACGTACTTTTTAGGGTCGACTTTGAAAGTCGACCCTAATAATGTGTTTTTAGCATCCACTAAAAAGTGGACGCTATTGGGCATCAATTTTATTTATTTATTTATTTTATTTTTCTACGTACTCTTAGGGTCGACTTTTGTCGACCCTAATAATGTGTCTTCAGCGTCCACTTTTAATGGACGCTATTGGGCATCAATTTTATTTTTTAATTTTATTACCTACTCTTTGTCGACCCTAATAATGTGTCTTCAGCGTCCACTTTTAGTGGACACTATTGGTCATCAATTTTATTTTTTTTTTATTTTTTTTTTAATTTTTTTACGTACTCTTTAGAAAGTCGTCCCTATTGATCTTTTATTTGATTTTTTTTCTTCTTTTTTCATTTTTTCCCAGCTTTTAGCGTCCACTTAAGTGGACACTATTAGTATACTATCAGCGTCGACTACTGTCGACCCTAAAAGTTGTTTTTTGGCCGCTTAAAGTTTTTTCCGCCCCTTGAATAATTCCCGCGTGTATATTAGGGTCGACTTATTGTGGACGCTAATAGTCAACCTTTCGACCCATTATTAGCATCCACTTTGATGTGGACACTAATACTTAACTGAAAGTCGCCCCTAATAGTTGAGTATTAGGGGCGACTTTGTAATCGCCCCTAATAGGTTGCCCCTGATGAGTAACTTTCTTGTAATGTCATATTCATCATCATCATCATGCAATATCTAAATTGCACTATTTTGGTAATTATAGGTGGTCATTGATAGCTGGGAGAATTCTAGGACGTACAGACCATGAGATAAAGAATTACTGGAACACTCACCTCAGCAAGAAGTTGATCAGCCAAGGCATAGATCCAAGAACCTACAAGCCATTGAACATCTTCTTGAACTGGATTCGCAAGTCTGATAGTGCCTCTTGGTAACTCTGTAGTGGATACTTCTTGGATGTTGACCTCTTTCTTACGAAATTCAGTGGGACAACGTGTAGGTTATGCCCACTTACAAATACCAACATAATACCAATAAACTGGTGTTTCCAATATTTTCCCTATCCCAAAACCTCAAAAACCAAATAAATCCCTCTCATCCAAACCCCACAACTTCCCATCTCCTTTTCCTCTTCCCAAGATGATGTTCCAACAGCCAAAGAGGAACCTTTACCACCCAATCACACTCCTAGCCTTCCATGCTCTCCTCTTCTTCTCTATGAAAGCTCACCCCAACCATTCATTTAAGGCAAATACTAAATGCTCAACTTTTTTGCCCAACATAAGTCCAACTTTTACCTTATTATTATTATTATTTTTTAAAACAAACAAAATAAAAAATGGAAAAAATGTCTGAAGCAACTCTATCTATTTTTTGCCTTTCTTTTATTTGGTATTTTAAAAAAAATGAAAAATGGTATTTTTCTTCATAATAATGACATTTTCTTAAAAAAAAAATGACATTATTATGAAGAAAAATATCATTTTTCATTTTTAAAAAAATTTCAAATAAAAGAAAGACAAAAAATAGATAGGGTTGCTTCAGACATTTTTTCCTTTTTTTATTTATTTTTATTTTTTTTTTAAAAAAAATAAGGCAAAAGTTAATCCAAAATTGGGTAAAATAGTTGAGTCTCTATCATCTCTCTTCATTTAAAATGAATGATCTGAATTTAATCATGTTAGTAATAAAATAAAAATATCTAAAGAAGCTAATGGGTGGTCAGACCACCTTTTAAGGTGGTCGACAACCCCTAAAAAATAATGAAAAAAAAAATTAAAAAAATTTGATGGTGGCCAGACTACCCCTTAAGGTGGTTGGCCACCCTTTAAAAAAGTGGCCAACTACCCCTTCACCCCCAAGAGGATGGTCGGCCTCCCAAGGGTGTGGTTGGAGTGCGCCAATAACCCCCTAACCCTTCGTGGAGTGGTCCAAACGCCCTTGAAAAGTGTCCTGATTTGTTGTCACCTCCAACTCATGTTGCATTCTGTAGCAATAGAAAGTAATCATAACTAAGAATAATTTCATTGTGATATACCCTCTACTTCTTGTATTAATCTTTATCTCATACATCAAGTTGAGGTGTGAATAGCCAAGTCTAAACCTGAATCATGATTACTTGCATACATTAAGTTACAATATAACGTTTGATAAGTAATTCATAATTATACTATTTCAAGAGCTTGCACTCCTGCTCAGAGGAATAATAGAATGATTCAGGTTCTGGCCGAGACCGGCTGGGTCATCAGAGACCCACGGCATGGGTCAAATTAGAGGGAATTTTTCTCCATGGCATGGCCCAAAGTTTTTCTCCAAATTTCTGTTTTGGGTACGTTCTCCTTCCCCCTGTTCCTCCTTTGTTTCTCGTGCTCTGTTTTTGGATTTGTGCCTCCCGTTCTGTGTTCCTCTGTGCGGCTGTTAATCCTTGTTTGCTTTTGCGTTGGGCTTTACCTTGGGTCTCTTCCACCTCATACTTGGACGAGGTGTGTGCTGCCGGACTTGCCATTGCCGGCAGAGACACGATGATAAAAAATACATGGTTTCTTGCTATTTCCTTTTTTGGAAATTAAAATTGAGAACAACGATCCAAAGAATTTGCTAACAACATCAAGTTTTTGTTGGAGAGAGAGAAAGAGCAGTCACCCACAGCATTTGTGACCCAGGCATAGGTCAAGTTTTTTTTTCCATTTTTTTTTTTTTTTTTTGCATCAATACGTAAGCTTTGTTTGTAAAACTTATTTGTATGTTCAGCATTTCTCTTCTAATAAATGTCAAGTGTCCTTTAACGTATTTAAGTTTTTCAAAAATTAATGTTTGGGTTCCTATATTAATAGAATGGTAATAAATAGTTGTTAAGAATGTTAAAGAAAATTGGGTAAGGTCTATATACTATCCCTAAACTACCACCCAATTGACAATGTTCTTCTTCAAGTACCAAAACATTGTTAATCTCTTTCCTAAAGCTTGAAAAAAGAGAAAAATGCTCCTGTATATTTCTTAATAAGACAAAAATACCCCTATAAATTAAAATAATAATAATCATTTTTAATTTTTTTGAATTTGTTTTTTAAAAAAAGAACCATTAAAAAAAAAATTAACAATTTTTTTTTTTTAACGAAAATTTTTAATTCTTTTTTTTAAAACGGAAATTTTTATTTAAAAAACAAAAAATTTCAATTTTTATAAAAAAAAAAAAAAATTAAAATTTTTAATTTTTAATTTTTTTTTATTATTATTTTTTTATAAAAGGGATTTATTTATTTATTTTAAATTTGGCCACCCATTGGATTTTATTTTATTTTATTTTTTAATTTTAGGTTTTTTAGAAGTTTAAGTATTTTTGTTTTTATTTTACTAAGGGTAGTTTCGCATTGTGGGGATATTGATAATATTTTGATAGTTTGAGGGGAGCATTGTCATAATTGAAAGGTGGTGAGAGACATTGTCAATTGGGTGGTAGTTTGAAGGGATATGAAAAATTTAGAATCTTGGATCCAAATTCCATCTTTGAAGGTACAGTAATAATTACTATATATATATATATATATATATATATATATATAGCATTTCTCTTTATCTTAATTTAAAGGAAAAACTTCACAAATGACTCTGAACTACCGCATGTTTTGATAAGACCCTTCTAAATTTTAAAAACTCTCAATTTTAAGATACAGTTGCATTTATGAAAGTGATTATTGCTTTAGAAAATGTATTTCTTTTTAAATTTTGAAATTTTGAGGCATCATATTAAGCCTTTTTGAATTACGGGTGTTTTTATAAAATTGGATTAATAAATCCATTTCCTTTCGTTATTCCTTTTACTAATAATCAGGGTATTACCGTTTGCAATCCCAAATTCATCATTTTTCCGTTTTTTTTTTTTTTTTTTACAGAAATCAAAATCAAAAGTCGATGGGAGTGCCAACATTAGTTTCCTTCTAATGTACCTATAATAAAAGCATTGATATCACAAGAAACTAACCTTGCCCCCAATGTCAAACTCTCATCCAGTAACATCTTTCTGATTTTTATGGATACAAAATGGCACCCAATCTGAAATTAAACATGATTTGGGTGGCAGAGCTTCAGTAACTATCGTACAATAAAAGCAAGCACTAAAAAATAAAGGAAAAGAAATAAGGAATGAAAGAACAATAAGCATGAAATTGACGGAAAAGAATCTTCTCCATTTCAAAATCCCTCAATTTCTTCTATTTAGTGCATTTTAAAGAGTAGTGTTATCCAAAAATTTTAATGGTAGTAGTGCATTAAATGCAATACCCTTCAAAATGCACTAAATGGAGGAAATAAAGAGATTTTGAAATGGAGAGGATCCTATTCCGAATTTGACATGAAATGCATAGTTTAGTCTTAAATGAATAAGTAAGTCCATTGGGAGAGAGGAAGGTTTATTTATTGTATTAGGGTGCGTTTGGTATTGTAATTTTGCTAAAAGAATCTATGTTTTTAAAAGTTATCGCAAAAGGTAAGATGTTTGGTATTGTAATTAAAAAGTAATTATTTTAAAATAGGATAAAAATGTGATTTTATTTATAAACAGGCGAATGAGTGCTTATTTGAAAATGCGCGAATTTAAACCAAATTCATTATTTCGCATCACAAATATCTAATAAAAAAAATACTTTTTAACATGTTTTACTAACCAAAATCACATCCTTCATTCCTTTAACTTTTACATTTCAATCCATAAATACAATTCCGTTCTTCAATACTAGAAATTACAATTACAGATATTGAATATGTCACACAAGATTGAGCTTGTATAATGTTAATTGAATTAATTGGGCATTGTGTCAACAAGCATCGGTTGCCCTTTTAACCCATTCCAACATAGATGAATAGGGTTGAACATCTGCACCCATTGAGAAGAAGTGATCATTGAAAACGGAATCCCATGAGCACACAAGTGGAGCTTCAATTTCATTATAGAGTACCTGCTTCAAAGGAAAACACCACTCATAATCCAACCGATTTTGAATCTTTTGGGCTTTTTAGTTCTTTTTTGGTTTTAGATGGATTAAATTAGACAAATGACTTGAAATAAAAACAAAATTATTAAACTAAAACTATGGAAGAACAAACAGTTTTGGAAAGCATTCTATTCCATTGAGAAATTAGTTGGTTGAAGAGAGAAAGTACCACTAACCCATTTGTGCAGGACGTGAGCAATCTTGAGTCATTTTTCTCTTTTCATATCCCACTCTTTCTCCAACAGAGGACAAAATGAGATATTTACAGTGGTAAGGGAGGCAGGCAACCCGTCTTCTGGCATGCACTCAAGCTTAGGGCACCACTCGATCTCCAATTCTGCAAGAGTAGTGAGGTGTTGAAGTCCCTTCTTGTCTAAAGATTTCAAATTTGGAAACCCTTCGATGTGAAGATATGTAAGACTGGCAGGCAACAACCCCTCATCTGGAAAGAATTCCACATCTTCAGATTTGTCACCGATTGAGAATCTTCTAACACATAGGAGTTTTTGCAAACCCCACCCTGTCCGTCTCGCAAAGAGTTTGTCACAATTGGAGATGGAAATTTCATTTAGATTGGAAGGCAATCCCCCTTCAGGAAATGACTCAACTTTTGGACAATCTTCTATATACAATTTCTCAAGAGATGGAAGAAGAATGTGCATCTTGTCAGGTAGTGATGGCAGTCTCCCACAATCGATGACACGAAAATCTTTAAGGTTAGGGGCACGGAATCCTCCTTTTAGAAAATATGCAAAATTGGGGCATCTATAAATTTTTAGCTCCCTAAGATTAGGAAAAGCTCCACCTTCATTTTCAGCATCAAACGAAAACCATTCCTCCCACTTCAACATCTTCTCGAACCTTACAAATTTCAAGGCTACAAATGGCTTAATTGAAGAAGATCCACTGCCATAAAACTCCCGACCTATTGTAACAACTCCATCCAACCCAACAATAGAGAGGTCTTGCAAAGAGGGTAATTGCCCAAGTGGTGGCAAGCTACAACAAAATTTACAGTATTCTAGACGAAGAGATGCTATATTAGAGAATGAAGCATGCCCTACCCAATTTGGAAAACTTTTACCACCGTACTGGTTGATAGTGAGACTTTTCAAGTTTGAATGGGGTTGGAGACTATCAAGTACAATTATATGACTTTCAGAAGCATTTGTTCCAAGTTTCCACTCCAATACCAACTCCACAAGGTACTTCATATCCCTCATGTTTTTGTCCTTAGCATCCGCGGAACATTCAACATTTTGGAGCCCAAAAATAGAGAGCGATCCCCGAAGATTTGTAAGTGTTTGTAGCTCTCCAATGCTAGATCCACTATCAATTTTACCAACAATAAATTTAGTTAATGTTTGAAGACATTTTAGCTTTCCCAGATTTGTCGGCATCTCCTTGATGCAAGTTTCAGCAAAATTAAGATGACGCAAATTAATGAGTTTATGCGTATCTCTTGGCAAGGCAGCAAGAAACCGACAATGTGATAAATTCAATATTTGCAAATTGCACAACTTACATAAGGAATCAGGCAACCTTTCAATCCCAGTGTAAGAAAGGTCTAAATAACGTAAATGTATAAGTTTACCAATTGAATCTGGCAACTTAGCTATGTCTGCATGGTAACATAGAATGAGCACCCGTAGGCATCTTCTCATTGGTAATAAAAATTGGACTCCACGCCTGATGAACAAACCGTTCCTGAAGAAATTTAATTCTAGGATAGTGCGCAACCTCTTAGCCTCATGAAAGGTCTTAAAATTCATAAGATGAACTTTTTCACAATAATATGAGAAATGACGAGTCCTGCTTCGAACGTCATGAGAATAATCATCTTCAAGGCTTAAAGCAAATTGTTTAGATATAAATTTTGCCAAATCGCTGACAAGATCATGCATTATATATTTGTTGCGACTTGATCGCTGGAATAATGATCTTGATACAAGAGCAAGGAAGTAATCATCACCAACTTCTTCCATTGTTTTGTTTTTGGGTTGTGGCAATAAACCTTCTGCCATCCATAATAAAACTAATTTATCTTTTTTAAAAGTATAATCCTTTGGGAATATGGAACAGTATGCAAAGCATCGCTTTAAAAGTGACGAAAGATATTTATAACTTAACTTTAGAGCAGGAAGGATGCTTGTCTCCTCAACTGATAAATCCCATAATTCACTTCTAAATACGTTATCCCATTCATCAACATCTAATTTAGACCACAAGAGAGATCCAATTGCCTTGATTGCTAGAGGTAGGCCTTTGCACTTTTCTACGATTTGTCTTCCTATTGCTTCTAGTTTTGGATATGCATCAGGGTGACCATCATGGAATGCAAATTTCGCAAATAGTGACCAACAATCTTCTTTGGGTAACTCTATTATATGATGAGTTGCACTAGCATGCACGACTCTTGCAACATCCTGATCACGTGTTGTCACGATAACCCTACTTCCTTGTATCCCAGATTTTAAAGCATTACTTAAGACCTCCCATTTGGCATTATTCTTATCCCAAACATCGTCTAAAACAAATAAGAACCTCTTTCCTGTCAACATTTTCTTCAGATTAATTTGAAGATGATTTAGATTTGTACTATCAGCATTAGTTGACAAACCTATTTCCTCTATAATTGTTTTCATTACCATGAACACGTCAAATGGATCTGAAACACAAACCCATGCTTTAAGGTCAAAATGCTCCTTCACCCTATTGTCATTGTAAACAAGTTGAGCAAGGGTGGTTTTGCCAATTCCCCCCATTCCAACTATGACAATCACACCTATCTCACTACCACTCGCTTCATTAGAGAACAACGACTTAATTATTGCTTCCTCATCTTGATGTCTACCAAAAATACCAGACTCTTCAACAAAAGAAGTCGTAGGCAGTCTTTCTAATGGTTGCCCTCCAACACCTGCTCTCAGACCTAAAACACCTATTTGTTTTGCAAGATCTTCTAATATTTCAAATGCAACATTTATCTCCCCTTCTATCTTATTCACAAAATGAGAGGCAGAGATGGAGTGTCGTACCTTACTTGTAATTGTTCTTCGAAAGTCTTTGGTAGCAATCTCATCCAAAATGTCCTCTATATCATAGAGAGTACCTTTCAACTCATCGAGCCAGTCCTTCACACTAGCCTCTGTAAATTGCCTATCCTCTGCGTCTTCGAGCACTGCATTCACTGTCAACAATGCTATCTTCAACTTCCTTAGGAGTTTGTCACTGAGTTTTCGTTCCCGAAAGAAGTCATTGAACTCGTGAGATGCCATTCTCTCAAAAAACACTTTGAGGAGGGGAGGAAGAACTATGCCTGCAGTTGCCAGTGCAATGTGAGCCATGTTATCTTGTTTGCAAGTCAAAGGAAAACAAAGGAATTGGTGATCGCAAAAAGCAGAGCAAAATGAGATTGCAATTCAAGCTATGTTTGGCTTTGTGTC
>NC_081544.1:14391484-14394063 GCF_901000735.1 Corylus avellana | reverse complement strand
GAAAAAAATGCATATCTTGCCTTGGTTGTTTCATTTGATAGAGATTTTTACAAATTTTATGGAACTTCTCTTGAGTTTAAGCTGAAAGCTTCATGATTGTATGCTAATTACACTTTATCCATTTCAGAACATATGAGGTCTTAATTGTCCTTTTATAAGTGATGTGATTCTGGATTTCCTTTTGACTGTTATGATGGTGTTTGTCTTTTTAAGCTTGCTCGTGAATAAGAATCATGGTTTGTGTGAAATTTCTTTCTTGTTAACAACATAGTGCACAATGTTTATGGGTATCATTTCTGTTAAGCCCTCACGAGCCTTAACTCATCCACTAGGGATGCCTAAGGGTTTAAAAGGCTTGTTGCATATGCTAAATGCAATCGTCTCTCACACGAAAGAGGATTTATGTTTCTTGTTTTCATTTTATTTGTCGTTTTGTTTTGCTAAGGGACTAGAAAAATGTAAGTTTGGGAGTGTTTGATAAGTATCAAATATTACATATTTGGACTCCTTTATTTACATTAGTTAATCATTCAGCTGTTTCGTTATTTAATATTTTTTGTTAGTTTTGTGTTTTTAATGTTTTGTAGGTCAATAAAGAAAAACTACAGTTTTAAAAAGAAAAATGAAAGTTTGGAAGAAAGCATACTTTGAGAAGACCTAGATGATGTGGTTAAGTCTAACCAAATCCAAGAAAATGTTAAATCGGATTAAAGATCAGATTGGATTAAAGATCAGGAATAAAATTTTGGATTTGATTCAAATTCAGATTCTACACACGTCTCAGTATTTTGACAATAACTTTCTACTTAAATATCGGATTGAAGTAATTCAAACAGCTTTGGAAAGCTAACTCAAAATACTACAATTCTTTACGAAATAGGATTTTCCTAATTCGGAAGGTTACTATGCCAAAATTTCCCTGCAATTAAAGAACACAAATCTGGACGAATCCTATTCCGATTTCAGACTTCTATTTTGACTGGGAAACAGACCTCCGAATTATCTAGGTTTACTTGGGCTTCTAGGATTTTCCTAAGCCTATAAATAGACTTCTTTGCATTCATGAAAAGGGATAGAATTCTAGAGAGCAAAATTAAACAGTTTTTCTCTTTTTAGTTTAGCTTATGTGGAGCTAATTCCCAACTAAGGTTGGGGATGAAGCCTCACCGATGAAGAACATCAATACTTTCATGTAAGTCTTTATTTATCTGATTTTATTGGGTTTTATACTTCAATTGTTTTACTTCTTTTCAATGTGTGGAGTGACTCTGAGATATCTTTTGTGATTGAAGGATACACTTGATGATTTAAGATAATTTCACATAATTGATTGCTTGATTTTATTTGCCTAAATAATTGGATATCCCTTGCGATTTGTTCGACGGATACATTTGGTGTTTCAATTAAGATTTGATATCTTTTATGATTTACGGATACATTTGATGATTTAATTGATATTTGATTTCTTTTGTGATTTGTGCAATGAATAGATACATAGGATGGTTTTGATGAACTGTTGAAGCATAGTGAAACATATATAAAATTTTAATTTTGAGAAGTTCAGATTAATATTGATAAACATGGAAGTATGTTGTTATGATTCGATGAGTGTGAATTCCTAAACCTTAGTATTTTATCTCTTAGTTTATTTTAATTAGTTTGTGTTTGTCTTTTAATTTTAGGGAAACTTCAGTTTGGCCCCCTGAACTTCCAAATCTCTCACTTTGGACCCCTAAACTTTGAATTTCTCTCAATATGGACCCCTCTGTCAGATTTTAGACATTACATGACATTTATACTCTTGACTTTTATATAAAATTCCAACTTCCAATACTTTTTTTTATTTAAAAAAAAAAAAACGAAAATCAGGAATATTTTGGTTTTTTTTTGTAATTTTAACGGTTAAAATTGACGGAAGGGTCCTAATTGAGAGCAATTCAAACTTCAGGGGTTCAAAGTGAGAGATTTGAAAGTTCAAGGGGGTTTGTAAAATCGGGTGGAAGTTTGGGGGGCCAAAGTGAAATTTCCCCTTTAATTTTTAAAACCAAGGTTCAAAACTCTTTTGGAACTATGTTAGGATTTAATTAATTTAGATTTAAATTATTCTTTCAAAAATATAATTCCCTGTGGGTTCTACCTCGCACTTTCAAAACATTATATTGCAAACGATTCGTGCACTTACGAGTATTAAAATTTGCACAACACACGGGATCCTCAGCTGGTGCAGCGCGAGTGTGCTCGAGCGCACCGTGGATATGATTGAGCGCGGAAGCACTGATCTGTCTTCAGCTGCTAGTGCACTTGAGCTTAGGAAGGCAAAGAGTGAGCTCAGGCCGCTAGTGCGCTCGAGCGTACTTGATGCGCGCTCGAACGCACTTGCGTTGGTGCAGGCTAACTAGCAGAAACTGCAAAACAGTGACAAAAACAAACAGATTTTTTTTTTTTAATTAGCTATAGGAATAAAACAAATTGCAAAATTAAAATCCTAACTATAACTAATAGAAAGATAAAATCAATTTAGAAATTAAATTGTTTTCAAAAATCAATCAATTTCCTGACAACGCGCCAAAAACTTGTTG
>NC_081544.1:14380076-14391384 GCF_901000735.1 Corylus avellana | reverse complement strand
ATTTATTTTAAATTTGGCCACCCATTGGATTTTATTTTATTTTATTTTTTAATTTTAGGTTTTTTAGAAGTTTAAGTATTTTTGTTTTTATTTTACTAAGGGTAGTTTCGCATTGTGGGGATATTGATAATATTTTGATAGTTTGAGGGGAGCATTGTCATAATTGAAAGGTGGTGAGAGACATTGTCAATTGGGTGGTAGTTTGAAGGGGTATGAAAAATTTAGAATCTTGGATCCAAATTCCATCTTTGAAGGTACAGTAATAATTACTATATATATATAGCATTTCTCTTTATCTTAATTTAAAGGAAAAACTTCACAAATGACTCTGAACAACCGCACGTTTTGATAAGACCCTTCTAAATTTTAAAAACTCTCAATTTTAAGATACAGTTGCATTTATGAAAGTGATTATTGCTTTAGAAAATGTATTTCTTTTTAAATTTTGAAATTTTGAGGCATCATATTAAGCCTTTTTGAATTACGGGTGTTTTTATAAAATTGGATTAATAAATCCATTTCCTTTCGTTATTCCTTTTACTAATAATCAGGGTATTACCGTTTGCAATCCCAAATTCATCATTTTTCCGTTTTTTTTTTTTTTTTTTACAGAAATCAAAATCAAAAGTCGATGGGAGTGCCAACATTAGTTTCCTTCTAATGTACCTATAATAAAAGCATTGATATCACAAGAAACTAACCTTGCCCCCAATGTCAAACTCTCATCCAGTAACATCTTTCTGATTTTTATGGATACAAAATGGCACCCAATCTGAAATTAAACATGATTTGGGTGGCAGAGCTTCAGTAACTATCGTACAATAAAAGCAAGCACTAAAAAATAAAGGAAAAGAAATAAGGAATGAAAGAACAATAAGCATGAAATTGACGGAAAAGAATCTTCTCCATTTCAAAATCCCTCAATTTCTTCTATTTAGTGCATTTTAAAGAGTAGTGTTATCCAAAAATTTTAATGGTAGTAGTGCATTAAATGCAATACCCTTCAAAATGCACTAAATGGAGGAAATAAAGAGATTTTGAAATGGAGAGGATCCTATTCCGAATTTGACATGAAATGCATAGTTTAGTCTTAAATGAATAAGTAAGTCCATTGGGAGAGAGGAAGGTTTATTTATTGTATTAGGGTGCGTTTGGTATTGTAATTTTGCTAAAAGAATCTATGTTTTTAAAAGTTATCGCAAAAGGTAAGATGTTTGGTATTGTAATTAAAAAGTAATTATTTTAAAATAGGATAAAAATGTGATTTTATTTATAAACAGGCGAATGAGTGCTTATTTGAAAATGCGCGAATTTAAACCAAATTCATTATTTCGCATCACAAATATCTAATAAAAAAAATACTTTTTAACATGTTTTACTAACCAAAATCACATCCTTCATTCCTTTAACTTTTACATTTCAATCCATAAATACAATTCCGTTCTTCAATACTAGAAATTACAATTACAGATATTGAATATGTCAGACAAGATTGAGCTTGTATAATGTTAATTGAATTAATTGGGCATTGTGTCAACAAGCATCGGTTGCCCTTTTAACCCATTCCAACATAGATGAATAGGGTTGAACATCTGCACCCATTGAGACGAAGTGACCAATGAAAACGGAATCCCATGAGCACACAAGTGGAGCTTCAATTTCATTATAGAGTACCTGCTTCAAAGGAAAACACCACTCATAATCCAACCGATTTTGAATCTTTTGGGCTTTTTAGTTCTTTTTTGGTTTTAGATGGATTAAATTAGCCAATGACTTGACATAAAAACAAAATTATTAAACTAAAACTATGGAAGAACAAACAGTTTTGGAAAGCATTCTATTCCATTGAGAAATTAGTTGGTTGAAGAGAGAAAGTACCACTAACCCATTTGTGCAGGACGTGAGCAATCTTGAGTCATTTTTCTCTTTTCATATCCCACTCTTTCTCCAACAGAGGACAAAATGAGATATTTACAGTGGTAAGGGAGGCAGGCAACCCGTCTTCTGGCATGCACTCAAGCTTAGGGCACCACTCGATCTCCAATTCTGCAAGAGTAGTGAGGTGTTGAAGTCCCTTCTTGTCTAAAGATTTCAAATTTGGAAACCCTTCGATGTGAAGATATGTAAGACTGGCAGGCAACAACCCCTCATCTGGAAAGAATTCCACATCTTCAGATTTGTCACCGATTGAGAATCTTCTAACACATAGGAGTTTTTGCAAACCCCACCCTGTCCGTCTCGCAAAGAGTTTGTCACAATTGGAGATGGAAATTTCATTTAGATTGGAAGGCAATCCCCCTTCAGGAAATGACTCAACTTTTGGACAATCTTCTATATACAATTTCTCAAGAGATGGAAGAAGAATGTGCATCTTGTCAGGTAGTGATGGCAGTCTCCCACAATCGATGACACGAAAATCTTTAAGGTTAGGGGCACGGAATCCTCCTTTTAGAAAATATGCAAAATTGGGGCATCTATAAATTTTTAGCTATTAGGAAAAGCTCCACCTTCATTTTCAGCATCAAACGAAAACCATTCCTCCCACTTCAACATCTTCTCGAACCTTACAAATTTCAAGGCTACAAATGGCTTAATTGAAGAAGATCCACTGCCATAAAACTCCCGACCTATTGAAACAACTCCATCCAACCCAACAATAGAGAGGTCTTGCAAAGAGGGTAATTGCCCAAGTGGTGGCAAGCTACAACAAAATTTACAGTATTCTAGACGAAGAGATGCTATATTAGAGAATGAAGCATGCCCTACCCAATTTGGAAAACTTTTACCACCGTACTGGTTGATAGTGAGACTTTTCAAGTTTGAATGGGGTTGGAGACTATCAAGTACAATTATATGACTTTCAGAAGCATTTGTTCCAAGTTTCCACTCCAATACCAACTCCACAAGGTACTTCATATCCCTCATGTTTTTGTCCTTAGCATCCGCGGGACATTCAACATTTTGGAGCCCAAAAATAGAGAGCGATCCCCGAAGATTTGTAAGTGTTTGTAGCTCTCCAATGCTAGATCCACTATCAATTTTACCAACAATAAATTTAGTTAATGTTTGAAGACATTTTAGCTTTCCCAGATTTGTCGGCATCTCCTTGATGCAAGTTTCAGCAAAATTAAGATGACGCAAATTAATGAGTTTATGCGTATCTCTTGGCAAGGCAGCAAGAAACCGACAATGTGATAAATTCAATATTTGCAAATTGCATAACTTACATAAGGAATCAGGCAACCTTTCAATCCCAGTGTAAGAAAGGTCTAAATAACGTAGATGTATAAGTTTACCAATTGAATCTGGCAACTTAGCTATGTCTGCATGGTAACATAGAATGAGCACCCGTAGGCATCTTCTCATTGGTAATAAAAATTGGACTCCACGCCTGATGAACAAACCGTTCCTGAAGAAATTTAATTCTAGGATAGTGCGCAACCTCTTAGCCTCATGAAAGGTCTTAAAATTCATAAGATGAACTTTTTCACAATAATATGAGAAATGACGAGTCCTGCTTCGAACTTCATGAGAATAATCATCTTCAAGGCTTAAAGCGAATTGTTTAGATATAAATTTTGCCAAATCGCTGACAAGATCATGCATTATATATTTGTTGCGACTTGATCGTTGGAATAATGATCTTGATACAAGAGCAAGGAAGTATTCATCACCAACTTCTTCTATTGTTTTGTTTTTGGGTTGTGGCAATAAACCTTCTGCCATCCATAATAAAACTAATTTCTCTTTTTTAAAAGTATAATCCTTTGGGAATATGGAGCAGTATGCAAAGCATCGCTTTAAATGTGATGAAAGATATTTATAACTTAACTTTAGAGCAGGAAGGATGCCTGTCTCCTCAACTGATAAATCCCACAATTCACTTCTGAATACGTTATCCCATTCATCAACATCTAATTTAGACCACAAGAGAGATCCAATTGCCTTGATTGCTAGAGGTAGGCCTTTGCACTTTTCTACGATTTGTCTTCCTATTGCTTCTAGTTTTGGATATGCATCAGGGTGACCATCATGGAATGCATATTTCACAAATAGTGACCAACAATCTTCTTTGGGTAACTCTGTTATACAATGAGTTGCACTAGCATGCACGACTCTTGCAACATCCTGATCGCGTGTTGTCACGATAACCCTACTTCCTTGTATCCCAGATTTTAAAGCATTACTTAAGACCTCCCATTTGGCATTATTCTTATCCCAAACATCGTCTAAAACAAATAAGAACCTCTTTCCTGTCAACATTTTCTTCAAATTAATTTGAAGATGATTTAGATTTGTACTATCAGCATTAGTTGACAAACCTATTTCCTCTATAATTGTTTTCATTACCATGAACACGTCAAATGGATCTGAAACACAAACCCATGCTTTAAGGTCAAAATGCTCCTTCACCCTATTGTCATTGTAAACAAGTTGAGCAAGGGTGGTTTTGCCAATTCCCCCCATTCCAACTATGACAATCACACCTATCTCACTACCACTCGCTTCATTAGAGAACAACGAATTAATTATTGCTTCCTCATCTTCATGTCTACCAAAAATACCAGACTCTTCAACAAAAGAAGTCGTAGGCAGTCTTTCTAATGGTTGCCCTCCAACACCTGCTCTCAGACCTAAAACACCTATTTGTTTTGCAAGATCTTCTAATATTTCAAATGCAACATTTATCTCCCCTTCTATCTTATTCACAAAATGAGAGGCAGAGATGGAGTGTCGTACCTTACTTGTAATTGTTCTTCGAAAGTCTTTGGTAGCAATCTCATCCAAAATGTCCTCTATATCATAGAGAGTACCTTTCAACTCATCGAGCCAGTCCTTCACACTAGTCTCTGTAAATTGCCTATCCTCTGCGTCTTCGAGCACTGCATTCACTGTCAACAATGCTATCTTCAACTTCCTTAGGAGTTTGTCACTGAGTTTTCGTTCCCGAAAGAAGTCATTGAACTCATGAGACGCCATTCTCTCAAAAAACACTTTGAGGAGGGGAGGGAGAACTATGCCTGCAGTTGCCAGTGCAATGTGAGCCATGTTATCTTGTTTGCAAGTCAAAGGAAAACAAAGGAATTGGTGATCGCCAAAAGCAGAGCGAAATGAGATTGCAATTCAAGCTATGTTTGGCTTTGTGTCTGTATATATATATTTATATCCAAATGGAAAGAGAAAGGAAAAGTAGACCCTGAACTTACAGCTGCCATCAATAATATTCAATTAAGTTTGCCAAGTTGACCCGCCAACACGATCAATATTTAATTTATAAAAACTATAATATTCAATTTACAACATGATCAAGTTGTAAAACATATAATACAACACGATATGTGTATTATCTTTGTCTAGTTAGTTGGTTTTGTTTAAATATGTTTTATTGACCTTTTTATTTTATTATTTTTATTTTTATAATTTAATTAGAAAGAGGTGTTAGCACTTTGCACTGTAGTAAAGCAACGATACAAAAAAATAAATTAAAAAAAAAAAGAAGAAGAAGGAATTGGCGGTGATCGCAAGAAGCAGAGCAAAATGAGATTGCAATTCAAGCTATGTTTGGCTTTGTGTGTGTATATATATATTTATCTTTATGGAAAAAGAAAGGAAAAGTAGACCCTGAACTTACGGCTGCCATCAATAATATTCAATTAAGTTTGCCAAGTTGACCCGCCAACACGATCAATATTTAATTTATAAAAACTATAACATTCAATTTACAGCATGATCAAATTGTAAAACATATAATACAACACGATATGTGTATTATCTTTTCCTAGTTAGTTGGTTTTGTTTAAACATGTTTTCTTGACCTTTCTATTTTATTTTTGTTTATTATTTTTATTTTTATTTTTATAATTTAATTAGAAAGAGGTGTTAGCACTTTGCACTGTAGTAAAGCAACGATACAAAAAATAAAAATAAATCATATTTTAGGCTACTTGTTTATAGATAGGCTGAGTGTTCTACTGGGTCTCTTTCTGTGGTAGGTTTAACGTTACTTTTATATACTCGTATATATATGAAAGAAATGGGAAACAGAAGTTCCACCCAATGGCATGGCATTGGAATTTTATATGTAGTTGCTGTAAGTTTGCAGGCATTCCCTTGTATTCATTATTCTGTTAAATATTGCTCCAATTTGTATGTCACTAGGTATGAAACTTCCTTGTCCAGCCTACTGGTCTATGGTGGCCCTCAATTAGCTACGCATCAATGTCAACTAAGTTAGTTTAGTTAACCTCTGAGATAATTCGAGGATCTATGCCTTATTAAACAGAAATCACTTATTTAAATCTCCTTTAATCCGTGAGCTTTGAATTTTATGTGTAACTATGAACATTGTTATTTGACTAGATCAAATAATTGCTTTATGTATTATCTTTCCCTAGTCAAGTTTTTTTTTTTTTTTTTTTTTTTTTAATTGTTATTTTAGAACGAGGTGTTAGCACTTTGCACTATAGTAAAGCAATGCTAAAAATCATATTTTAGGCTACTTGTTTATGGATAGTATAGTTTTGTACTGGGTCTCTTTATGTGGCAGGTAATCAGGTTTAGAAATTTTTATGTAGTTTTTATTTTATTTTTTATTCAATGTTTGCGAATGGAAAAGAGAATTATAAGAAAATAAAAAACAAAGGCGACAAAGTTTTCATAATTAAGAACTATTATGAATTGGTCAAATAAATGATTCGGCCCATAAAACCAACCGACACTGCCAAAAGAGGCCATATTAAAAGGCAAAGTTTTGTAAACGGAACAAAATACTACCATCCGTAGTTGGCTTAGGAAATAATTTTCTATGTAGTTGGCTAGCAGGAATTGGCTCTTATCCTATTCACATTATTCTTCTGTTAAATATTGCTTCTATTTCTATGTCACTTGATATGAAACTTCCTTGTCTAGCCGGCCTATTGTTCTATGGTGGCCCTTAATTAAGCATCTATGACAATTAAGTAATTAGTTTAGTTGACCTCAAAAGATAACTCAATTACAATTAGTGTGAAGGTCACCACTTATTAAGCGAATAATATTAGCTTAATATTAACGTACATTCGTTTAACATACCCATATAAACTAGGCTCGATCGTTTAACGTTCGCAAATAATATTAGAGCGAGTAGTATATATAATTTACTCTATATATACATATACGTACTTATAATTAATAATTTGGTATTCTATATTATTTTTTAAGTATATGATTAATAATTTATTGAGTATTTACTTAATTATAATTAAGTAACAGTAAGTACCATGTGCTTACTGTTACTTAATTAGTAAATCGAAATTCCAAATATATACTTAATAGATAATTATATAGTACTTATATATATGGATCCATTCCATATATTTATAGACTAAATTTAATATAAATTGGTGCATGTAGTGCTTATTCACGATCGATACATACCCTTATAAAAAAAATTGGCAAAAGCTTGTTTAACATGCCCCAATATTTTTTTATTTTTGTAATGAAAAAAGAAAATTAGATCGAATAGCTTATATATATATATATATATATATATATATATATATATTAACTACCAGCTCAACCCTAGATCATCATCATCTTCTTATGACATTCTAAAAAATTAGAAAGCTATATGGCCGGCTAAAACATCAACTTCCATAGGGTGCCCCTAAGGTTTACAAATTACAACCTATGGAACACGTTTATTACAAATTACAAATTACAACTTATGAGGCATATAATAGCATGCGGCCCAGAACCTATAGTTGACACGTTTATTACAACCCTGAGAATTCCCAACTACGTAATTAATAGCTTGGCCCTAATAGTCAATGTATACTATTACTTATTAAGTATTTGTCAAAAGAATATGTCAATGTATATTAATTATTATGTTTTTCACACAAAATAATAGTCAACATATATATTTTAAAAAATATATATATTGACACTACAAAAATTTAATATATATGTGATCGATAGTCATTATAATGACTATCACATATACCATGCATGCATGACACTGGCCGGGTCTTGAATCATCTGTGATTAAATGATTAGCATTATAAATTTATTGGTAAACCATAGATATAAGTAAACTATTCTACAATAGTTTAATTTGATAGTTACACTATTCAAATTAATATATCAATTATGTACTAGCTTGAGATCGACTTACTCCTAATGTTATTAAAAAATGAAACTATCGTTTTTAGTATTAATATTCTAGAACATTAATACATATATATGGAAATGCTTGGTGTTTTCTTAGTTTAAATTAGAATATATTGCTTTTAAAAACTAAGTTGGTAAATTAAGAGCAATATATATATATATATATATATATATATACAAAATTTAAATATTAGTGATGTGCCACATGTGGCACGTTACGATGTGGTGACATGCCAAGTGTGCATGTTACCAATTAAGTGACGTGCCACATGTGCCACGTCACCCATTGGTAACATGCCACATGTGGCATGTTACTAACGGGCCTTGGGAAGGCGCGCCAAACCTGCACGCCCTTCCCCTTCTTCTTCCTCCTTCCTCTATTTTTTTTTTTCCTCCTTTCTTTTCTCTTCCCTCCCCTTCTCCCAGCATACATCAGTTTCTCCTCGGCACTCTCCCTCTCTCATTTTTCTCTCTTCTTCTCCGACACTCTCTCTTTCTTCTCCTCCGGCAAACTTCACCGACCGGCACTCTCTCACACTTTGGTGGTCTCTCTCACACTCAACTAGTCTCTCTCTCTCTCTCATGTGTATATATATATATATATATATACAATGTTTTTAATTTTTTTATTGTTTAAATTATATTAATGTTTACAATTTATTTTTTTTGTTAAGTGTTATATATTAGTTTCAAATTTGGTTGTTAGTTTCATTTTTTTATATGCTAGGCCATTTATTTCAATTTGAATTCATATTGTGTAAATTTTTTTTTTTTTTGAGAAAATATTGTGTAAATGTTATTAAGAAAAACAAGAAAAAAAAAAAAAACCTAACCTAGATTTATTTTGTTTATGGTCCCCTAGCTACCAATTGTGCGTTTTAATTTGGACTAGTCTTAATTTAGTTTAGGTTTTGCAAATTTAGCTTATGTAAGTGTTAGAAATATTTAATGTAACTTAAAAAAAAAAAAAAAAACAAGTAACATAGCTATATTTTTTTAATTTAGGGTCCCCTATCTACCAACTACATTTAATTTGGACTAGTTGTCATTTAGTTTATTAGGTTTTGCAAATCTAGCTTATGCAGTTGTTAGAAAAATTTTAAAAACTTGTAAAAAAAAAAAAAAAAAAAATGTAACCTAGCTATATTTTTTTTAATTTAGGTCCCCTACCTACCGAGTGCATTTAAGTTTCTGATAATTAATATATTTTTTTTTTCTTTTCTTAATTTAAATGTACATAATGTAATTAAGAAAAAGGAAAGGCAATTGCTTTTTTTTTTTAAAAAAAAAAACTAATCTAGTTTTAATTGTTCCTTAATTCTTAGGGTCCCTGTACTTACACCAATGCATGACGTGTATATGTTTAGGTTAATTCTTATATATTTGTTCATAATTTACGTAGTAACGCTATGGACAAGAGTTGGATGACGAAGTCCAGGGGTACGAAGGAATACAGAGACGGGTGTAGATCGTTCGTGGACTTCACAGTTCGTAACTGTACAACTCCAGATGGACTAATTGTTTGTCTTTGTAAGGCGTGCCACCTTAATTGTCGACACCCGTCGGGTTTAGTATATGACCACTTGACAGGAGGAAAGGAATGTGGCCCCAATACAAAGACTAGATTTATCACGGCGAGAGGCCAGTACAAGCTCCTGTTGAAGGCTCTAATTCGAATCCTTCGGCCGTAGATACAGGTGCAAGCACAGATCAGGGTGGCAATATCCACGCCATGTTGCGTGATTTATTTGACATGCATGATGTCATGGAAGACAACGTTGAGCCTCAAGTCGTGGTGCAGAGTGATGAAGAACACATTGTGCTTGACGAAGTTGATGGAAGAGATGCATAGAAGTACGAGGACTTGCTTAAAAAGGTAGACAAGCCACTTCATGATAAGACCAAACATAGCAAACTTAGTGCAACTGTACATCTGTACAACTTGAAGTGTGTGGGTCGACTGAGTAATGCGATATTCTCGTCTTTCCTCGAGTTCATCAATTTATTGCTGCCTTCGGATGATGGTCATCTGCCAATTAATACATATAAGGTTGAAAGATTTCTAAGGGACATGGGACTTGAGTATGAGAAGATTCCGACATGTTGTAATGACTGTATGTTGTTCTGGAAGGGCAATAAGGACTTAGATTCATATGTTAAATGTAGAGAATCTAAGTGGAAGGACGAAATTCATTTTGACGAAGATGGCGAACCCATATCGTCGAGTAAAAGACATGCGGTGAAAGTGTTGCGATGGTTTTCAATCATGCCACGACTACAAAGACTGTTTATGTCACAACATACCGCGCCCTATATGAGATGGCATGCAGACGGTCGCACAAAAGACGGTGTATTGAGGCATCCGGCCAATGGTGAAGCATGAAAGTCATTCGATAATTTATACCCGAATTTTTCATCAGATAGCAAGAACATAAGACTTGGACTAACCTCGGATGGATTTAATCCTTTTGGGAAAATGAGCACATCTCATAGTACTTGGCCTATAATACTTGTACCGTACAACCTGCCGCCTAGGATGGGCATGAAACAAATGTCTTTTATAATATCCCTGATTATTCCAGGCCCATGGAATGGATATAAATGTCTACTTGCAACCCTTAATTGAGGAATTAAAGGAACTATGGAATGTAGGGGCACGAACATTTGATGTCTCTATGAAAAAGAATTTTATGCTCCGACCGCAGTTGATGTGGACAATTAATGACTTCCTGGCATATGCAGACTTGTCTAGGTGGCCTACTAGGTGTGGAAAGGAATATCCTTGTTGTATGCATGCAACAAGGTCTAGATGGTTAAAACACGGGTACAAATTTTGCTTTATGGGGCATAGGCGATACTTGCCCATGGATCATCCATGGAGATGGAACGGAAGAACATTTGACGGTAACCAAAAACTAGAATGTGCCAGGTGAAGATGAAATCCTCAGACAGTTAGAAGGGATGGTATTTGGGAATGAGAGCACCAGTAAGTCAAAGTCCGCTGATAAATCACTGACGAAGCGAAAGAAGACTCCTAAGAAACGACAACCAGCGACTGATAATGTATTGTGGAAGAAGAAAAATATTTTCTTTAGGTTGCCATACTGGAAAGATAATTTATTGCGACACAACCTTGATGTCATGCAAATAGAGAAAA
>NC_081544.1:14360290-14379976 GCF_901000735.1 Corylus avellana | reverse complement strand
GTAATATGTAAGTTTGAGGGTGTGATAAGTGCTAAAATATACATATTTTAGCCCCTTAATTTATATTTGTTAAATCTCTAAGTTTTGTTAGTCTGTACTGTTTTACTTTCTTTTTGTGTTTTCTGCCTTTTTATAGGTTTTTAAAGAAAATAAAGCAATTTCGGTAAATTTGGACTTAAAGTGCAATTTGGGAAAAATCTGGAGAGTGCGATCGAGCGCACAAGACCAAGGCTCGAGCGCATAAGTGCTCGAGCAACAAAGCCAAAGGAGCGAGCACATTCGAACAAGCACGCACGCATGTACAAGAAGTTTACCTCTGTTCTCGAGCGCCCACCATAGAAGAATGATCACACAACTGGGATCGAGCGCCCAACCTTGCGATCGAGCACACTCGTGCGCTGGAGCAAAAATACATGCTGCCAGACTCCTTTTCCACATCAAACTAGGTTTTCTAAGTCCTAGTTGAACTAGGACTTAAGCCTACGAGTTTACTAGGGTTTCTAGGACTTCTAGGGTTTTCTAAACCTATAAATAGACCTCTAGGAAAAAAAACACACAATCTTGGAAAGAGGAAATGGAGGCTACTTCAGGAAGCATTTTTCGGATTTATTATTTTCCTTATTATTTCTTATGAAGATGATTAGAATCAAAATTATGTGTAACTAAATACTTTAGTAGGGCTAGATTCAAGCCCAAATCATATCTCTTTAATATTTCAATATTTGCACCTTTGCTACAATCATATTGTGATCCTCAACTTGATTATTTCCTGCTTTATTGAATTCCTCATATGAATGTGCATGACCAACATATACATGTGGTGTGAATTTGTTAATTGAGTCAATTTGGATGATCGAGTCCTAGTCTTAATAGAGTTAGAAAAGAATCTCCTCATAGGTTTTTGGATTAATCAGCATGGAAAACTAGGAGTAGACACCCATGCCCTAGGCTCATGTGTTTGTCAATTTTTACAAATTTATGCTTTCTTAAAGAACAACTTAGTTGACACCGATGCTAAATCCTTTGAGAAAGAAAAGAATTAGAATAGACACCTATGCCTAATTCGTTGCTTAGGGAGATCAATAGCTTAAGAAGTTTACACCCATCCCCTTAGGTTGAGAAACATTAAGTATTCTTAATATGATTGGAACATTCGCATATTGTTATATTATTTGAGCGTGATTAGTGGTGGATATCAAAGCCCTACATCTTTATCTCTATTAATTCAAAATCAATCTTTAATCTTGTTTTATTTTCGAAATTAATTTTAAGCATAATTGTTAGCAATCCTTGTGTGAATCATAGGAATCGTTTTGGTACTTAACACTTGCTCCTTCTTGTCCACAATCTTCATCAGCTCCTCGACATAGGTCAATCCCTCCTAGATTCCTAATGGCTCGTATTCCACAATTATCTCGGGTTAGCGATGTACTTCCTCAGCATCAAGACATGAAAAACATCATGCATCCCGACCAAATCTAGGGGTAAGGCCACTTTGTACGCCAACTTCCCTACTTTTTGGGTGATCTCAAATGGTCCGATAAATTGAGGGCTGAGCTTCCCCTTCTTCCCAAATCGCATCACTCCCCTCATGAGTGATATCTTGAGGAATACACGAACCCCCACTTCGAATTCTAACGGTCGTCTCCGGTTAATGGCATAGCTCTTTTGCCAACTCTGAGATGCACTCATCCTTTCCCTAATGATGAGCACCTTGTCGTGAGTATCCTAAATCAACTCTAGTCCCAATGTCTGTATCTCACTGACGTTTTCCCAATACAAGGACGACTAACACTTATGTCCATAAAGTGCTTCATAAGGCGGCATTCCAATAGTCGCCCGGTAGTTGTTGTAAGCAAACTCAACCAAAGGTAAGTACTGGACCCAACTACCCTTGAAATCCAACACGCAAGCTCGTAGCATGTCTTCCAGAATTTGGTTAGTCCGCTCCGACTGACTGATGTACAAATTTAATTGTACTCGCAAGCGCACGAGTCGTGTGCAATATAGCGTGTGTGCAAGTGTGAGGTCGATCCACAGGGAATTGTGTTTCTGAAATTTAGTTTCTATCTAAATCAATTATATCTTAACCTAGTTCCGAATGATTTTGATTTTGAAAAGAAACAAACATAAACTAAATAAAATAAAAATAATCAAAAGATAAACGACTAAGGTTTTAGAATTCACCTCACCAAATCAAAGCATACATTTTCATGTTTTCATTCATGCATCCGACAAACAATTAAACCATATATATGTTCTATTGTTTTTTTATAAACCAATTGAATCATTCGATGAATCCATCTCTATCACAAATCACAACGAATATCCAATTGAGATCAAATCATCCACTGTATCCGTAAATCACAATGGATATAAGTTTCAATCAAATCATTTGATGTATCCGTTGGATGAAACACAACGAATATCCAACGTTTTCACGATTTATAAACAACAATCAATCACAATTTTGTCACACAATTGAATTGAAACGAACATACATTACATTAAACGACGGATTTGTGCGAACAAAACATAAAAATATAAAAACTAATCAATGGGGAGGCTTCATCTTCAACCTTAGTAGAAGATTTAGCCTCTCATGATAAAATAAATCATAAAGAAACTAAATTACTTCATTAAAATTAAAAACTTACAAAAAAATTCGAGTTCCAAGCTACAAAAACCCAGAAAACACAAAAAACGACCACGAACGGCGCCCCCGACGTGTCTCCGTCCATTTACAATGAAAACGAATGATATTTATAAGCTAATTTTAGGGTTTCAGCGCTGCCAGATCGGCCGAGTGCGCTAGATCGCACTCGTGCTACAAGTTTTTGCTGCGCAGGGCGCGAGTGCGCTTGATCGCACTAAACATGCGCTCGAGCGCACTTCCAGTTGGAATGTGCCTACTCTTGTGAAATATTAATTTGTAGATCTTTGAGTTAGCTTTCCAATGACACCAAGATCACCTCAATCCGAGCTCTACAACTCTAGATATAACCTTTTTAGTGGGACTCGTCGAGTGCGAATCATCGCTCGATTTCAATTTGCTGTCAATGTTCCATGAAGTGTCTTAAGCCCCAGAATTAATGAAATGAACTGCAAATATCACCTTTATGCCGCATTTCTCTCTTAACAACCTACAAATCACTAAAACACCAAAACTAACAAAAAACATAAAAAACTAACATAGCTAAGAGCTTAACAAACATAAGTTAAGGGGCCCAATATACAATATTTCGCACTCATCAAATATCCCCAAACTTACATTTTGTTAGTCCCTTAGCAAATCAAAATGAAAACAAGAAACATAAGTCCACTGTCGTGGGAGAGACGATTGCATTTAGCATATGCAAGAAGCCTTTTAAACCCCTGGGCATCCCTAGAGGACGAGTGAAGTCTCGTGAGGGTTTAACAGGAATGATACCCACAAACATTTATGCACTATGTTATTTGATCAACAAGGACTTCCACACAAACACATGGTTTTTAACATCATGAGCAGGTTTATCATAGTGAACACCACAATCACATCATCAAGACAACCACAAATCATTCAACTCAAAGATGGAAATTTGAGACAACACATGTTCCAATAAGTGCAATGTGAGACTAACATATAATCATGAGGCTTCAATTTATTCTCAAACTTGGGTGTACCTTAGAAGTGATAGGAATTCGCTCAGATGAAACAACCAAGGCTTAATATTTTATTATTATTTTTTTTTTTTGTGCAAACTATGCAATGCTTAGCTTCCTTAAGCTTTCTAATTGACCTATGTAACGAGTGTTGAGCCAAAGACTCCCAAACCAAATGATTTTAGGGCACTAGATGTAGAAGCATCCCTAAGGCCTTAATTACTCAAGTCAACTAGGCTACGAAGCCAAACTAGCCATACAACCAATCAGGTTAGGTTTCTCATCTTTTTACGTGAACACTCAATGCTTTGTGAGGCATGAGGTCCGGTTACTCAATGAGAAGCTCAAACTGATTTTTTTTAAAAAAAAATTTTAATTTTTTTATTGTCAAGCCAAGGTTTCATCACACTTCATCCTACCTATCTCAAAATACACCCTAATCAAGTCAAATCTTATACCTCACAGATTCTACGCTAGTGTACTCGTGGTGATAAACTCAAACATGTGAAATCTCTCTAATCCAACAATGAGTCAAAAGACTCAGATTCCTAATGACATGCTATGTTCAAAATGCTAAATAGACCAATGACATGCAAACCACAGAATAGGTGTTACCCTTGCTTAATCAATAACATAGCAAATTTTTTTTTTTTTTAACAAAACAACACGAATAATCAAAGAAAAAGACAGAGAAATGTCTACCCCACCCCCAAACTAAAATGACACATTGTCCCCAATGGGTCCAGCGATACAATACCAGATGAGCGGTGCAAGTCGGGTGTAACGTAGGAGAACGCTCCCCCAAACTTGAATGGCAGACACTTGCCCTGAAAAACACAACAGAAATAAACAAACAAGATAAAATGGTAAGAGAAAGAATTAGGGTTGCCTCCCACAAGCGCTAAGTTTTAAGTCTTCAGCCAGACTCTCAACAAAAGACGACAATCACTCAGAATAACTCGTATCCTCCAACAATGTCATCTCGATCTCCTTACTCCTCAACTCTAAGAATGGTTTTAATCTCTGTCCATTCACCTTGAAGGTGTTACCATTCTTAGGATCCTCAATCTCGATGGCCCCATGAGGAAAAACTGACCGAATGATAAATGGCCCTGTCCACCGAGATTTCAACTTGCCCGGGAAAAGATGCAGCCGTGAATTGTAAAGAAGGACTTTCTCACCAGGCTCAAAAGATCATCTCAAAATGCTTTGGTCATGAGCCTTCTTCATCTGTGCCTTGTACAACCGCGCAGAATCATAAGCATCATTCCTTAGCTCCTCTAATTCATTGAGTTGGAGCTTCCTTTGTGAGCCAGCCTTCAGAAGATTGAAGTTCAGCTGCTTGATAGCCCAATATGCTCTATGCTCCAACTCCACGGGAAGATGGCATGCTTTCCCATACACAAGCCAATAGGGTGACATCCCAATCGAGGTCTTGAAAGCTGTCCTATATGCCCACAGTGCATCATTCAATCGCAGAGACCAATCTTTTCTATTGGGGTTTACCGTCTTTTCCAAAATATGCTTGATCTCTCGATTGGAAACTTCAACTTGTCCACTCGTTTGTGGGTGATACGGGGTGGCAACATTATGTGTGATGAAATACTTCTTCATCAACTGCTCAAAAATCCGATTGCAAAATTGCTTACCTCCATCACTTATAATTGCTCGAGGCGCACCAAAACGAGCAAAGATAGTGTCTCGTAAAAACTGGACCACAACTCTGTGGTCATTGGTCTTGCATGCAACCGCCTCCACCCATTTGGACACATAGTCCACAGCAACCAAGATGTACAGATAGCCAAAGGAGTTCGGGAAAGGTCCCATGAAATCGATGCCCCATACGTAAAAAATCTCAACAATCAAAATGGGACTGAGGGGCATCATATTCCTCCTAGAGATACTCCCTAGCTTTTGAGAACGCTCACAAGATATGCAATAAGCATGGGCGTCTTTGAAAAGGGTAGGCCAATAGAATCCACATTACAAAATCTTGGCAGCGGTTTTCTTAGCACTGAAATGCCCACCACAAGCATGATCATGACATAAGGAGATGACATTGGATTGGTCATGCTCAGGTATACACCTCCTAATGATCTGATCGTGCCAATACTTGAACAGGTAAGGATCATCCCAGAAAAAATGTTTCACCATGGACAAAAATCTGGACCTATCTTGTCGCCCTCACTGCTGAGGTAGTTGGCCGGTGACGAGATAGTTCACTATGTTAACAAAACCATGGTGCGGGCTCATGAGCAATGTGCATCAATTGCTCATTAGGGAAAGTCTCCGAAATGGGGTTGGCGTCCTTAGTGTAATCCACAGTCAATCTAGACAAATGATCCGCCACCACATTTTCGAAACCCTTCTTGTCCCAAATTTCTATGTCGAACTCCTGAAGTAGCAAAATCCATTGGATCAGATGAGATTTAGCATCTTTTTTGGAAAAAAGATACTTCAATGTTTCGTGATCTGAAAAGATGATGACTTTAGATCCTAGCAAATAGGATCTGAACTTGTCTAGCTCAAAAATGACTGCCAACAACTTCTTCTCCATGGTGGAGTAGTTGAGTTGTGTGTCGTTCAGAGTCCTGCTCGCATAGTAAATGACATGGGGGAGTCTAGCAAGACGCTGCCCCAAAACAGCTCCAACGGCATAATCCGATGCGTCACACATGATCTCAAAAGGTACACCCCAATTGGGTGGCTGAATAATGGGTGTGGACGTCAGAATGCTCTTAAGGGCCCCAAATGCTCTCTTACAATCCTCATCGAATACAAATGGGGCATCCTTCACCAACAACTTGTACAAGGGCCTAGCAATCTTGCTAAAGTCCTGGACAAACAGCTTGTAGAATCCTGCATGGCCCCGAAAAGAACAAACCTCCTTCACTGTACGTGGGGGTGGAAGGTTGAAAATCAGATCCACCTTCTCTTTATCAACCTTAATCCCCCTCTGAGATATGACGTGCCCCAATACAATACCTTGCTTTACCATAAAATGGCACTTCTCCCAATTGAGCACCAGGTTCTTCTCCTTGCACCGTACTAATACCAAAGTCAGGCGGTGCAAGCACTCATCAAAGGATGAACCAAAGACAGAAGAGCCGTCCATGAAAATCTTTATGAAATGCTCTACCATGTCAGAAAAAATACTGATCATGCACCACTGAAAAGTAGCGGGTGCGTTGCATAACCCCAAGGGCATGCGACGGTAGGGGAAAGTCCCAAAAGGACAGGTAAACGTCGTCTTCTCCTGATCTTCGGGGTCCACAGGGACCTGGTTATATCCAGAATAACCATCCAAGAAGCAATAGTATGCGTGCCCAGCCAAACGTTCCACCATCTGATCAATGAATGGGAGTGGAAAATGATCCTTCCTTGTGGCGGCATTTCGCTTGCGGTAGTCTATGCAAACTCTCCATCCTAATTGAATACGAGTTGGGACCAACTCGTCATCCTTGTTCTTTACTACCGTCAATCCAGTCCGCTTTGGCACAACATGAATTGGGCTTACCCACTTGCTATCCGAGATTGGATAAATGATCCCTGCATCCCACAACTTAATCACTTCAGCCCTCACAACCTCTTGCATAACTGGGTTTAACCTTCTCTGTGGCTCCCTCGATGGCTTGGTGTTCTCCTCTAAATGTATCTTGTGCATCACCACCGAGGGACTAATCCCCTTGATATCCTCAATGGTCCAACTGATAGCTTCCTTGTGCTCTCTTAACACCTCTAGCAATTTTTCCTCTTGAGCATCAACCAAATCCGAAGCCATAATCACAGGCAAAGAATCTGTTGGACCTAGGAACTTATACTTAAGGTTATCCGGTAGAGGCTTAAGTTCCTTCTTGGGGGGATCAGATATTGCTAACTCCTCCTTCTCATTGCTCGCTAAAGGAGTAGTTTCCAAAATTGCATCTGCTTGCTCAAGCAACTTATCCAAGTCTAAATCCTCTCCAAACTGAGCAAAGCATGCCTCCAGGGGGTCCCCAATGCTTGATTCATCCATTGTCTCCTCCATAATCTCCTCTATCAAGCATACATTTCTCACTTCATCATATTCCAATGGTTGTTTGCTGATATCAAAAATATTCAGCTCCATTGTCATATTTCCAAAGGAAATCTTCATCACCCCTGTCCTACAATTAATCAGGGCGTTAGCCGTAGCTAAGAATGGTCGCCCTAGAATCATCGGTATTTGAATTCCAATATTCTTGACCGGCTCTGTGTCTAGCACAATGAAGTCCACGGGGAGTAAAACTTATCCACCTTGATCAAAACATCCTCAATGATTCCCCGTGGTATCTTAACTAACCTATCAGCAATTGAAGTGTCATGGACGTGGGCTTCAGTTCTCCTAACCCTAATTGTAGGTAAACTGAATAGGGTAGGAGATTCACACTCGCCTCGAGATCTAAAAGAGCCTTCTCAATTCGACTGACTCCTATCGTGCAAGAGATGGTAGGACACCCAGGGTCCTTATACTTAATAGGCAACTTGCACTGAAGGATAGAGCTAACTTGCTCGGTCAGAAATGCTTTCTTCGGGACATTCGTTCTTCTCTTAACTGTGATCAGATCCTTCAAGAACTTCGCATATGAAGGCACTTGTTGGATGGCGTCCAAAAATGGAATATTGATTTGGACCTGCTTGAACACTTCTAGAATGTCCTTAAACTTTCCTCCTTTCTTGGGTGCTTGCAACCTTTCAGGGTAAGGTGCTTTTGGCACAACTGACCTAGGAGGGTCCTCAATAACGGGCGTGGCTGTAGATGGCTTGGCATCTATCTTCTCTTTGTTGCCACTCTTTTCCCTTTCTTGCCCCGTAGGGTCTTTTTCTTGCTCAACCACCTGATTGTCCACTTGTCTTCCTGACCTCAGTGTGACAATCACTTGCGCATGTTCTTGCCCGTGTGCAGGACTTGAGGAATTCCCAACCATATATTGACCTTTTGGGTTGGTCACAGGCTGACTGGGTAACTTCCCATTTTCTCTCTCACCAAGTGATTGACTATCTGTCCAATCTGACTCTCCATCTTCACAATTGCTTGGGTGTTAACCATGGTGGCATTCTTCACTTCATCAATTGCTTGGGTGTTTGCCATGGTAGAGTTTTTGAGCTCTTGTATGGTCTGGCTATTCGATTGTATGAATGCCTTCATTGTTTCTTCCAGTGATGATTGTGACGAAGATGCAGAAGGTTGCGCTGGTTAAGCCGAACGACCATGACTCTGAGCATGTGGGGGAAATCCTTGGTTCATTGGTTGGCTTTGTTTCCATGAGAAATTATGGTGGTTTCGCCACCCTGGATTGTATGTCTCCGAATATGGTCCGCTTGCTTGATTCCTAAAGTCATTGAAAGCGTTCACCTGTTCCATTGAGCATTCGGCGAAAGCCGCTAAAAATGGACAATTTTGTGCTAAGTGTAAAGGATTAGCACAGATTGAACATCTATCAACATTGAATGTGTTGGCAGCATTTATGGACTGACCCATTACAAGAGCTTCAACCTTCTTGGTTAAGGCATCTATCTTTATCCTCAAATCAGTGTCCTCCTTAACCTTATAGATGCCACCTTTCTTGGGGATACAAGCAGATTTATCCCGACAACTCGAAAAATCCCACTGATGTAAGCTGTCGGATAACTTGTCTAATGCCTTATACGCTTCATCCCCTGTCAAATTTAAGAATGCCCCCCCATTCATTGACTCATTCATACTACGATTGGATTGGGTCAATCCTTGGTAGAAAAATTGAATGAGTCTCCACTTCTCATATCCATGTGGAGGGCATCTTATCAACAACTCCTTAAATCTTTCCCAACACTCTGAAAATTTCTCGTCCTCCTCTTGAGTGAAGGAACTTATTTCCTTTCTGCATTCATTGACCTTTGACATTGGGAAATAATTGTTATAGAACTTGCTTAACAAGCTTTCCCAAGATGTAATGGATCTAGGCGTGTTGGAATCCAACCATGCCTGGGCTTTGTCGTGCAGAGAGAAAGGAAATAGTCTGAGATGGACAGACTCTTTGGAAAAATTTTGAAATTTGAAAGTGGCGCATAAGGATTTTCAAGTTCTAGGCCATGGAACGATGGTAGGAGTTGGATGACATGCGGTTTCAAATCGAAATGAGTGGTATTGGTTGGTGGCAACACTATACACGAATGGGATGTAGTGAAGTCCACATGTGCGAACAACTCCCTAAGTGATGTAGTGAAGTCCACATTCCAAGCTCTAGCTTGCTCGGGATTCCCAGCTCTAGCATCCTCATGTTCACCCCTAGGTTGCTCCATATTCTGGGGTATATTACCTTGTTGGTCTCCCATTTCACCTTTATCCTCACTCTCAACAGGTGCTTTCTGAGTTCTCCTAAGAGTTCTGTCAATGTCGGGATCTAAAGGTGTCAAATCTAAGTTCAGGGATCTCCGAACAAGCATATACCAATCTCGAGTGCTCAAACAAACTGACTAAACAACAATGAATTATCACAAAAAGGACACAACCAATCAACAAAAGATAAATAAAAATAGAACTAACTATCAACAAAAATATACAAAAGAAATTTCAAAACAATAACAAAAACAAAATGTGCTTAGTTGCTTCTGGTGGTGCACTCGAGCGCAGGAACTATGCGATCGAGCATAGATGTGCACTTGCACGCACTTCCATAGTCGATCGACCGCAGGCATGCAGGCTGCTTGCTGAAAAAGCTCGAGTGCGCTCGATCGCAGATGCAGTGCGATCGACTGTACTGATAGAAACTGCAATTCTCCGAAACTGCAGCAAGAAAAAATAGAAACAACAAACTTTTTTATTTTTTTATTTTTTAGATCAGAATGGTAGAAACAATAACAAATACAATAAAATAAAATTGCAAAAAGAAAATAACTAGTAGAAAAATAAAATCAATTCAAATAAAAATCAATTTCACAAACAAACAAATCCCCAGCAACGGCGCCAAAATTTGATGTACAAATTTAATTGTACTCACAAGCACACGAGTCGTGTAAAATATAGCATGTGTGCAAGTGCGAGGTCAATCCACAGGGAATTGTGTTTGTGAAATTTAATTTCTATCTAAATCAATTATATCTTAACCTAGTTCCGAATGATTTTGATTTTGAAAATAAACAAACATAAACTAAATAAAATAAAAATAATCAAAACATAAACGACTAAGGTTTTAGAATTCATCTCACCAAATCAAAGCATACATTTTCATGTTTTCATTCATGCATCCGACAAACAATTAAACCCTATATATGTTCTATTGTTTTTTTATAAACCAATTGAATGATTCGATGAATCCATCTCTATTACAAATCACAACGAATATCCAATTGAGATCAAATCATCCACTGTATCCGTAAATCACAATGGATATAAGTTTCAATCAAATCATTTGATGTATCCGTTGGATAAAACACAACGAATATCCAACGTTTTCACGATTTATAAACAACAATCAATCACAATTTAGTCACACAATTGAATTGAAACGAACATACATTACATTAAACGACGGATTTGTGCGAACAAAACATAAAAATATAAAAACTAATCAATGGCGAGGCTTCATCTTCAACCTTAGAAGAAGATTTAGCCTCTCATGACAAAATAAATCATAAAGAAACTAAATTACTTCAATAAAATCAAAAACTTACAAAAGAATTAGAGTTCCAAGCTACAAAAACCCATAAAACACAAAAAACGACCAAGAATGGCGCCCCCGGTGCATCTCCGTCTGTTTACAATGAAAAAGAATGATATTTATAAGCTAATTTTAGGGTTTCAGCACTGCCAGATCGGTCGAGTGCGCTCGATCGCACTCTAGGTGCGCTTGATCGCACTCGTGCAACAAGTTTTTGCTGTGCACGGCGTGAGTGCGCTTGATCACACTAAACGTGCGCTCGAGTGAACTTCCAGTCAGAATTTACCTACTCTTGTGAAATATGAATTTGTAGATCTTTGAGTTAGCTTTCCAATGACACTAAGATCATCTCAATCCGAGCTCTACAACTCTAGATATGGGCTTTTTAGTGGGACTCATCGAGTGCAAATCATCGCTCGATTCCAATTTTCTGTCAATGCTCCATGAAGTGTCTTAAGCCCCAGAATTAATGGAATGAGTTGCAAATATCACCTTAAAGCCCCATTTTTCTCTTAACAACCTACAAATCACTAAAACACCAAAACTAACCAAAAACATCAGAAATTAACACAGCTAAGAGCTTAACAAACATAAGTTAAGGGCCCAAATATACAATATTTGGCACTCATCATTGACCATCTGTCTAGGGGTGAAAAGCAGTACTAAACTTCAGCTCTGTTCCCATCTCCTTCTGCAGACTTTGCCAAAACCTCGAAGTAAAACGAGAGTCTCTATCCGATTCAATTGCTGATGGTACTCCTTATAATCAAACTATATTATGAACATACAGTCTGGCCAACTTATCCATTAGATCCTTAACCTTCATGGGAATGAAGTGAGCACTCTTTGTGAGACGATCGACTACTACCCAAATGGAATCTTCTCCAGTGGGTGTCTTAGGTAACCACAAAATAAAATCCATAGCGATCTCATCCCACATCCACTTAGGTATAAGCAAGGGTTTGAGTGTCCCTACCGGCCTCTGATGCTCTACTTTAACCTATTGGTAGGTTGAACATTGCTCCACAAATCTTGCGATATCCCACTTCATATTGTTCCATCAATATGATCCTCTCACATCCCTATACATCTTAGTACAACCAGCATGTACAATGTATGGGGAATGATGAGCCTCGCTCATTATCTCCTTCCTCAATCCCCCGCCTTCTGGCACACATACTTGCTTGAAATGGGTGAGCAACCCATCGTCCTTAGGACAGAATTCCTTTGTAACTACTTGATTTTTGGTACACTCAGGGTCCTACAACTGAGCGGCTTTGATTCTTGCAAGTAGCTCTGACTGAACCACCAGATTCGCCAAGTGTGCAGGCGTACCTTCGCCTATTACTTCCAATCCCATCCCAGCGAATTCCCTTATCAACTGGGGTTGAGAAACTCCAAGAGCGGCAAGCTTCACCATTGATTTCCTACCCAACGTGTCTGCTACTACATTATCCTTGCCAGGGTGATAATTGATTTCACAATCATAATCCTTGATCAATTCCAACCACATTCTCTGCCTCATGTTAAGCTCCTTCTGGGTAAAAAAGTACTTCAAGCTTTTATGGTCCATGTAGATATCACACTTCTCATCATACAAGTAGTGCCTTCAGATCTTTAAAGCAAACACTACTGCTGCCAACTCCAAGTTGTGCGTAGGATAGTTTTGCTCATAAGTCTTTAGTTGGTGTGAAGCGTGTTAAGTACCAAAATATTCATATTTTAGCCCTTAACTTATATTTGTTAATTCCTTAGTTTTGTTATTTTATGCTATTTTATTTTCTTTTTGTATTTTCTTTGTTTTATAAGTTTTTGGAAGAAAGAATGCATTTCTGGAAGTATCGGGCTTAAAGGACAAAATTGGGAAAAAGCTAGAAGATATTAGTCAAGCAAAAGCATTTTGGTAGTGCAATCGATCGCACTTCCAGAGAGGTGCAGACTAGTGAGCAAGGCGTGTGCTCCTGCGCACAAGAGGAGACTCGATCGTAAACGTGCGATTGAGCGCACACGAGCTGCGATCGATCGAACCTGTGCGCTGGAGAATTTCAAAAGCTGCGTCCAGACTTCTTTTGCTTTCCATATTAGGGTTTTTCTAGTCCTAGTTGCACTAGGAATAAACCCTACGAGTTTACTAGGGTTTCTAGCATTTCTAGAGTATTCCTAAGCCTATAAATAAACATCTAAGCCTCACAATTCAATATACCATCTTTAGACACAACTCTTGTGGAGAGGAATTGGAGACTACTTCAAGGAGTCGTTTTTGGTTCTTTTTTTCCCTTTTCTTTTTAGTTTTATGTTAATTATGTGTAACTAAAACTTTAGTAGGGCTAGATTAAAGCCCTAATTATGTTTATTTAATATTTCAATATTGGCACCTTTGTGATAATTATATTGTGATGCTTGACTTGATTAATTCCTGTTTTATTAAATTCCTCCTATGTGTGTGATTGGCCATTATATGCATGTGATATGGATTAGTTATTTAAGTCAATTTGGATAATCGAGTTATGGGCTTAATAGAGTAACAAAAGAACCTCACCACGGGTTCTTGGGTTAATCAACATGGGGAGCCGGCAGTAGACACCCATGCTAAATCCGTTAAGAACGAAAAGAGTTAGAGTGGACACCCATGCCTATTTCGTTGCTTAGGGAGATCAATAGCTTAAGGAATAGACACCCATAACCTTAGGTTGACAAACTTTAGGAATTCATAATATGATTAGAGCATTGGCATATTGTTATATTATTTGAGCATGATTAGTGGTGGATATCAAAGCCTACCTTTTATTTATCTTTATTACCTTTCAATATATCAATATCAATTTCATGACAATGTTGATATTTTAATCAATTCTAAGTGAATTCAACAATCTTTGTGGGAACGATCTTGTACTTGTTGCACTATACTACTGTTTTGATCTTGTGCACTTGCGAGTTAAAACATACCAATTATTATCTATTAATTTAGGTAGTATTTGGCACAACAAGTTTTTGGCGCCGTTGCCGGGGATTGGTTGATTTTGTTTGGAATTTTTTTTCCCTTAGTTTATTTTTGTTTTAATTTTTTCTATTTTTTTTCTAGTCTTTCGCAGTTCTTTTTTTGCCTCCGGAGGTGCACTCGAGTGCCCATTCCAAGGTGATCGCACATCCGGACAGCAGCACATAAACTGTTTTAATTATAGATCTGATTTTTTTCTTTTCGTTTCATGCCAGGTCATTCGAGTCTGCATCTTTGTAAGTTTTATTTTTAATTTTTTTTTTTACTCCCCTTTTAATTTTTAAGTTCTTTTGTTATTTTATTTTTATTTTCACACATGTAGGGAGGCATTCTGACACCCCATGGACCATGTTCATTTTGCCATGACCTTTATCACCATGTTAGAGAATTTCCTTCAATAAGACAAATTTCTAACGATTTTTTTGGGCATATGAACACATCGTTCTCTATACCGGGGAACGACAGCTATTTTGATTCTTATAACTCGTCATGGAGCCAACAGTCAAATCTCTTGTGGCAAGCTCAAGCTCCTGAAATTCAAGCACCACAACTTCATGAAGAGGAGCCATCTCCAATGTTATATGGTCAATCCTATTTTTGTCCTAGCCCCAGTCTGAGGCAATCCATTTTCAAGATAGTAGCTCATGAAGAGGAACCATCTCCCATATATGACTATTCATTTTTCTCTCCACCTCAACAATACCAAGAAGAGATACCTCCTTCGAAGAATTCTGCATTAGAAGAAGCGCATGCTAGTTTAGAAGAAATAATGTCAGCTTTTCTTAGCCATAGTAAGGCCTATAATCAAAGGTTGCAATCCACCATGGCGAAGACAGAGGATCACTTCAAGCAAATATCAGAGACCCTAAAAGAAGAATAGCTCCAAGATCAATCGATGGCCAATTACAATGGACACTACATGGAGGATGAGGGCACTTACTGTCATGAGCAAGCTGTCACATTGAGGAGTGAAAATCAAGTCGATGAGAGGAAGGAGGAGCAAACCGAAGTTCCACAGGAGCCACATCAGAAAAAAGAACAGAGCACTAAGACTTCTTCAACATCAGCTCTTATTCCCGAAGTACCAAAAGTCCAAGAGAGCAGTCTGTTGGAGTTATGTGATGAGCAAATTGAGGACATCAAGTGTTGTGCAAAAATATACCTAAATTAATAGGTAAATAATTGTACGTTTTACCTGCAAGTGTACAAGGTCAACAGAGTAGTATATGGTGCAAGTATAGGATCGATCCCAAGAGGATTGTGATTTTATTTAGAATTAATTAAAAATATCAAATTGTCACAAATTTGATATTGAGAAAAAGAAAATAAAAAGATAAATGAAAAGGTAAAGGTAAAGGCAGGGCTACGATATCCACCACTAATTATGTTAAACTAGTATATCAATATGCCAATGCTTTGATCAAGTTATGCATATTTAATGTTTGCCAACCTAAGGGTTAAACTCTAACTCCTTAAGCTATTGATTTCCCTAAGCAACGAATTAGCCACTTGGTCCATGCTCTAATTCTTTTCTTTCCTAAAGGATTTAGCATGTCTATACTAAGTTGTTCTTCAGAAAAGCATATGTTCTATGGAAATCGACAAACACACAAGGCCTAGGGCATGGATACATACTCCCGGTTCCCTATGTTGATTAACCCAAGAATCGCGATGTGGATTCTTTTGTTACTTAAGTTAAACCTAGGACTCGACCATCCAAATTGATCTAACTAACAAGTCCATACCACATGCACATGTTGATCAGGCATACACATATGAGGAATTCATGCAAGCAGGTATTAATCAAGTTAAATAGCACAACATGATCATCACAAGGCACCAATTTTGAAATATTAATTTAACATAACTAGGGCTTCAATCTAGCCCTACTAAATAAATTAGCTACACATAGAGTTGATGTTAAACATCTTCATAAAATAAAATAAAATAAAAGAAAGAATAAACCCGAGATTTGACTTGAGAGCTCCTATTCTTCTCCCTTCTCCCAGCCTCCTCATTCTAAAGGTTTAGGATTCTATTTATAGGCTTTAGAAGTCCTTGGAAAAGTAGTAAACCCTAGGGTTTTTCCAGGGTTTCAGTCCTATTACAATTTGGAGTTTGAAAAACCCTATATGGAAATAAGGACATTGTAGCCGCCACTTGGAATGCCTCCTGCGCACGGGTGCGCTCGATCGCAGCCCGTGTGCGCTCGATCGCACGTCTGCGATCGATGCCTCTTTTGCCTGCGCTTGATCGCTCCTGGCCTGGCTCGTGCAGCATCTCCTCTGGTATTGCGCTCGATCGCAGGTACCTTGCGATTGATCGCAATACCAGGGAGCTCCAATTTTCCCGTATTTTCTTTTTTAGCCTAAATCACCCAGTTTTACTTCACTTTCTTCCAAAAGCCTGTAAAAACATCAAAAACACAAAAAGGAAGTCAAATGACCTAATTAACCAAAACCAAAGGATTAAAACATGTAAGATAAGGGCTGAAAATATGAATATTTTAGCGCTTATCACACCCCCAAACTTATATATTGCTAGTCCCTTAGCAATACAAAAAAAAAAAAAAAAAAAAAAAACAGGAATGGAAAAACAGAAAACAAAAGATAAATCCATCTTTCGTGGGATGTACGATTGCATTTAACGTATGCAACAAGCCTTTTAAACCACTAGGAATTCCCTAGTGGATGAGTGAAGTCTCATGAGGGTTTTCCAGAAATGTTACCCACAAAAACCATGCAAGAGTTCATGTTATTCCAAAAATTAAAGCATCACTTTGGAACCATGATTCTCATTCATTAGCAAGCTTAAAAAGATAAACTCCATCTTCACAATGAATTGGAATTTTAAAATTTAATTACTTACAAAAGACATGCTAAGACATCACAAGTTTGAAAATAGGGTAAAGTGAACTAGCACATAAATATGAAGCTTCCAATTGTTTCTAATGTACAATGTCTCAATATCTCAAAGTTCACTGAAATCCCTATTAGAATGAACAACAATGGCATATTTTTCTCTTTCTTCTTCTTTTCTCTTTTTTTTTTTTTTTTTCTTCTTCTTCGTCAGGTTGTGCAATGTTTGGTTCCCTTAAGCTTTAAAATTGACCCATGTAACGAGTGTTATGTCAATGACTCCCAAACCAGGTGGTTTTAGGGCATTAGGTGTAGAGACACCCCTAGAACTTACTAACTCGAGTAAAAAATGCTACGAAACCAAACTAACCATGACATTAACCAAATCAAAATTCTTTACCTTTTGACATGAACACTCAATGCTTTGAGACAAGAGGTCCAGTTACTCAGTGAAAAGCTTATCAATGATCATATTTTTCTTTTTCAATTTTTTTATGCCAAGGTATCCATCTAATAAATCATCCAGTTTCACTTAAGACATAGAAACACACACATTAAACTTTCATGTCATACCCCACAAATTATGTGCTAATGTGCTTGTGTAAGATTAGATCAAACATGTGAATTCTCAACTGTCCTAAGCAAGTAACCAAATTGAAAAACTCAATTATTAGATCATGTGTTCAAAATTTTAAGCTCACCAATGAAATCAAAGCACAATTTTTAAGATCAACCAAAATTTTAAGACAAACATGAACATGCATATATTTTTTTTTCTTTTTTCTTTTTGATTTTTTTTCACAAATAAAAATAAAATAAAACTGGGACAAAGTGTGTGTAAAGTGTCTCCCATACCCCCAAACTTAAATGACACATTGTCCCCAATGCATCTAAAGAAAGGAAAGAATATACCCGGGATATGGTGGACATAGTCTTGGAAAGCATGGCTCATAGCACACCCCCAAACTTGAATTGAAGCACACTTGTCCCTGCAAAATAATAAAACACACAAACAAGTAAAAAGGAACAAAACTAAAAATAATAAAATTAACTGAAAACACAGTAAACAAAATATAAAGATAACTATGGAATGCTGCCCAAGTGCGCTCGATCGCACGCATGGTGCGATCGATCGCACTTGCGTAAGGCTGTGCATGTGTGTGTGAGGTGCGCTCGAACGCACACGAGGTGTGTTCAATCGCACTAACAGAATGTACAACAGCCAAAAGTCAGTTACTGCGCTCGATCGTACTCAGGGTGCGCTCGATCACAGTAACAGAATGTGATGAAACCACACGTGAAGACTTGCGCTCGATCGCACACAAGTTGCGATAGATCGCAGTAACAGAAAGTAAAAATATGACAAAAGACTTGAAACACTAAAACACCAAAGTAAAATAAAACACAAAGGAAAACAAAAACAAAATGTAAATAAAACAAAATAAAATAAAACAAACCACAAAATAAAAGGATATGCTATGGGGTGCCTCCCATGAGCGCTAAGTTTAACGTCGTCAACCAGACTGTGGCACTTTAAACTTGAAGCACCAATCTTTCCGTCTCTTGCACCAAAGGGAATGAATCTTTTCTGCTGCACGGTGCTTCTGAGTGTTTCTAGATTGGGGAAGACCACTCAGAGTTTTCTCAAACAGTTGCTCATCCGGTGGGGAATCATGAACTGGAATAAAGTAAGAAGAAAACTCAAGGAGCTTTTCTATCTTGATGTCCTCAATTTGCTCATGTGGTAGCTCTAACAGACTTCTCTCTTGGCCTCTTGGTGTTTCAGGAAGGAGAGCTAATGATGAAAAAATCTTAGTGCTCTCTTCTTTTTCCCGATGTTGCTCCTCTAGAACTTTGGTTTGCTCCCCATTCTCCTCTTCCATTTGATTTTCAGCCACCTCTTCACTCCTCAATGAGACAGCTTGCTCATGATAGTAGGTGCACTCTTCCTCCAGGTCTTCTTCATTGGGATTTTCCATCAACTGACTTTGGCACTCTTCTTCTTGGTATTGTTGATGCCAGTTGATGGGAGATGCCCTCAGCTCCTTGGCCAATTTTTCCATTTGCACTTCTAGTCTTTGGATGGCTTGATCGGTCTTGGTATTGAATTGTTTTTGATCAGCCGTTGATTGCAGTTGTGAAGTCACAAATTGTTGCAAAAGACTCTTCAGGTCCTCATTTTCTGGGTCTTGGGCTGGTTGAACTGTTTGTTGGGAATTGCTTTGCTGTCCTTGAGAGTTTCGAATGTTCCTACTATTACTCCATGAGGAATTGAGGTGGTTACGCCACCCTATATTATAGGTGTTGGAGTATGAATTTTGCTGTTCCACATAATTTGCTTGCTCAAGATTTGCAGATGAATACAAAGGGCAAGTCTCAGTAGTGTGATCAAAACGAGAACATGTGGCACATACCTGGAATTGGGTGGCTGGCTGAATAGGAGAGATGTTCCGACTGGCCATGGATTTTACAAGTATATTTAATGTCTTCTGTATGGCAGCCAGCTGATCTTGTAGTGGTGGATCCGATT
>NC_081544.1:14348766-14360190 GCF_901000735.1 Corylus avellana | reverse complement strand
ATTTATCTTTATTTCCTTTCAATATATCAATATGAATTTCGTGACAAAGTTGATATTTTAATCAATTCTAAGGGAAATCAACAATCTCTGTGGGAACGATCTCATACTTGCTAGACTATACTACTGTTTTGATCTTGTGCACTTGCGAGTGAAAACATACCAATTATTATCTATTAATTTAGGTAGTATTTGGCACAACAAAGCATAGGCAATAACATTGCTGTTCTGCATAAGCACGCACCCTAATCCCTTCTTAGAGGTGCCGCTATACACTACGAAATTGCCAAATCCTGTAGGTAATGCCAACACTGGAGCAGTTATCAAGCGCTCCTTCAGCTCTTAAAAACTCTTCTCGCACTCGTCTGTCCAAACATAGCGGGTGTTCTTCTTAGTCAAAGTAGTAAGTGGTCCCGATAGCTTCGAGAAACCCTCAATGAAGTGTCGGTAGTAACAAGTGAGTCCTTAGAAACTTCGGATCTCGAATACGCTAGTTGACCTAGTTCACTCCACTATTGCCTTTACCTTCTCCGGGTCAACTGCTATAGTTTCTCCAAAAATCACATTTCCTAGGAAAGACACACTATCCAACCAAAACTCGCACTTCTTGAGTTTAACATAGAGCTGCTCCCTTCGAAGCCTCTCTAATGCCTTCTGTAGATGCTCCTCCTGCTCCTCCAACGTCTTCGAGTAGATCTGGATGTCGTCAATGAAGACCATGGTGAATTGGTCCAGATAGTCATGAAAGACTCTGTTCATCATGTACATGAAGATAGCTGGTGCATTAGTTAGTCCGAAAGACATAACTAAAAACTCGTAATGTACTTAAGAAGGCCATCCTAGGAATGTCCTCTTCCTTCACACTCACTTGGTGATAGCCTGAGAGCAAATCAATCTTTGAAAGCAAGCCTGCTCCTTGCAGCTGATCCAACAAGTCGTCAATCCTTGGCAGAGGATACTTATTCTTGACCGTCACCTTGTTCAACTCGTGGTAGTCGATGCACATTCTCATCGATCTGTCCTTCTTCTTCATGAACAATACCGTCCCCCCCCCACGATGATGTACATGGGCGAATAAATGCTTTATTCAAAAGCTCTTGGAGCTGTTCCTTTAGCTCTTTCAACTCCGACGATGCCATCCTATATGGTGCCATTGATATAGGATTAGTACCTAGTACGCACTCAATTCCAAATTCAACCTCTCTTTGGGGTGGCAATCCAAAGTAGTCTGTTGAAAAGACATCTATATAGTCTCGCACCACAAGGATGTCTTGCAGGTCCTTTTCTTCCATCACTGGGGGGACAATGAATGCCAAAAATGCCTGTCCTCCTCCAAGAATAAGCTTCCTGGCCCGAGGGGCAGAAATAGTTGGAGGTAAAGACCCCACTAGCGATCCAACGTACGTCACTTCTCCTTTTCCCCACGGCCTAAGCGTAACTTGCTTTCGAGAGCAATCGATAATCGCCAGATTCTTCGCCAGCCAGTCCATTCCAAGAATAACGTTGTAACTAATCATAGAAAGAACAACTAAGTTTGCGAAAAGTACTCTTCCATAAATGCTAACATGGCATCCACAAACTGCACGCTTACAAGCTACAGTCTTTCCTAAAGGAAGTAGTTACAGCAAGACCAGGTTTCAAAGTCCGCACTACAAGTCTAGACAGTCTTATAAACATAATAGATACGAAAGAGTGGGTAGCCCCTGAATCAAACAAAACTGAAGCTCCAAATCCAAGTATAGGGATAGTACCTATAACTACTTCCAATCCTCCCTCCGACTCTCCTAGAAGAAGCACGTAAATTCGGGCTGGCGCCAAAGGCTTTTGAGCACCTCCTTTACCCACGCAATCCTTACTAAAGTGACCAAATTGGCCGCACCGGTAGCAAGTTCTGGTTACCATTCTACATGGTCCCGAATGAACCATGTTACACTTCTTGCTCAGCTCCGGTATCTGACTCTTCTGTGGTGGAACTTGAGGGTTACTAGAGGTACGTCCTTGTGATCTATGGGTTGGAAAGCTCCCCACTGCCAGCCTCTTAACTGGCCCAACTCCTCTTGCCGAAGTACCAGGTCCTTGAGCCCTCCTCTTCTGATCCACATACTCAGCCGCATTCTCCTTCAGGCTTTCCTCATAGATCGAAGCCTGATCCACCAATTGGGAGAAATCAAGGATGTCGAAGCAACTCATCATAATCAGAATACAAGAGTTCAAACCTCATTCAAACTTCTTTGCCTTCTTCTCCTCATTCGGAATGAGGTACATACCGAATCACGACAACTGCAGAAACTTCGTGGTGTACTCAATCACCGTCATTCCTCCTTGAACTAAGTCTAGAAATTCTCGCGCCTCTACCTTCTGCACGACACTGATAAACTTGAAGATATCCTAAGTAATGGCATCCTCTGAACCCAAATCAGCAACAAGCACAACCTTCTTTTCATGCCACCAGCGCTTAGCTTCCCCAATCAGCTTATAAGTAGCATAAGCCACCTTCTGCTCATTGGTGCATCCAGTAGTGGCTAACAATTCCCCGATATCATTCAGCCAATTCTCTACGCTGATGTGATTGCCTCTCGCATCAAAGCTCTTCGAGTGATGACTATAAAAGTCCTTCAAAGAACAACCAGTCCCTTCAACTGGCTACCTTGCGACCCTATCTCAATCTAAGGCCGACATTAGCTGGCCAATCGCGTCCATCATGGACCAGAATGTCCACAAGCTCGAGGTGAACATTGTCCTCAGGGCTACCGATTTCTAGCGCATTTGGTTCGGTTGCTGGGTTCCTTCGAGGTGTCATTCTCTGCAACGAAGAGCAGAGTTAGAACTGAACAACCAACCTAGAGGTTAAGTCCTAATAGCTTATCTAGCCTAACTCTGGTGTTATCATAGCCTAAGTGCTCTCTTTCGTCTATCCTATAGTCTTTTCAGAGCATAAGGCTCTGATACCAACTGTAACGACCCTAATGGGCAAGTCAATTAACTAGTAATTGATCCCATGTTCGCCTGCCAGCCCTATCCCTCACAAAACAAGACTCAGGGATTTCAACCTCTTATAGGCGAGAAACCTCAGCGGAGGACTTTCTAAACTATAGGAATAAAGAGAATTATATACACAACCACACATTCATACACCAAAGTAAAAAAAAATACCTCATATTATAAATATAATCATCAAATGTACCGGTCATCAGATCATCATCAAATAAGATTACAACCCGTAATATAATTGTCTTAACAAAAGATCAACAGATTAAATCCTAAGTTTAAGCAAAGCTAAAAAGATAACAATCTCGATCATGCTGCTCGGGTGGTTCCTCCATTAGTCCACATGGAATGTAACCAAACTGGATCCAAGTCCTCAAAAATTACTCGAATCAAATCCTACGCAATCACCCACGTCTGCTCCAAAGGCATCTTCCTCTAAGCTAGCTAAACCGCACAATTATTCGTAATGGAGGGGAGAAACATAAAATAACGGGGTAAGTCTAAAGACTTAGTGAATGTTAACACATATAATGCCCATGCCAGCTTTTGGAATAAACCCTAATTTTTATAAAGTGTGCAACAGTTCCATTATGACAGATTTTCATAGGTGTGATATAGATATATGATATATGCATATGATATAGAGTAACAATCATAATTCAACGGTATGGTCTACCAAAGATATTACCCCTTCTCAGCAGGGTTGGCGCTGTCCTGAGTGACATGTAATACAATGCCGGTGCCCCAATCATTGTACGCTGCCGTACATAACACTAGTGGCACGACCGAGTCCGACTTCAGGTGGCCCACACCTCTAATGATGTTAGTCCTATAGTGACCACCTATTAAGGCTACGCTGACCACGAAACAACCATTGGATCCAAAGCCCATATAACACACACATTTAACCATAAACATTATACCACACGTACCGTTGTACCATGTCATACAATGCAATTTATTTTATATGTATTTTACATGCATGCATTTTACAAGTCTCACTTCGTTAACATATTTAGCACACCATTTTTCTCAAAAATGCTAGAGTTCATGTACAACAAGTATAAATCGTGAGAGTTGCAAATATGCATGTTTTGGTACACCAAATAGTCATGCAGTCATGGAAAATAACTGCGAGCATTATGTGAGTTAAAACTCACCGGGGTTGTATAAATTCTCCGAATACTCCTTCAAACGGTCTGGTTTCTCCAAATCTGTGGAAAACCTTCTGTTAGTCCTAATTCCACTCAAACAACTCTATAACAAGAAAATTGGAGCTATCAAATGGCCGACCAAAATAGTGTTCCTTGGAATGCTTTAGACCGTACGTCCGGGCTAGATGCTGTACATCCGCTCAGAAGGATTTCAGGTAGAACCTTATTTTGTCCATTCATCCTCCTATCCTCCCAAATCGATTTCTAAGGCTACCAAAAGGCTTTCTAAGACTGTCTATCTCAAAATAATGTCTCCATGCAGAACATAACACGCTAATTCAAGATGAACTACTAAACCACCAAGATTAAAGCATAACCTAGCTAAAAACTCAAAACCAATAGCTGAGCTAGCAATTAAACAGCATAACGGCTAAAAAACGAGTTAAGCTTAAGGATATTACCTCCTTGAAGTGAAACTTCAAGAACCTCCTCTCTTCTCCACACAAAACATACTTTCACATAGTTCTGGGAGCCTAGGGGCGTAAATGAGCGTGTGAGAGTAAGGGGGTAGGGGGTGTTTATAGCAGAGGGCGCTACCAACCTCTCTGAAAAGTAGCGGATGTCCAGTACTATTGGGACGTACGTCTAGTACTATTTACACAGCGGTCCAAAGGTTTTAGCGTATGTCCAGGTATTATCTAGTGGTTATCCAAAAAGCAGCGTACGTCCGATGGTCCCACATCGTACGTCCTTGTTCTTTTTGCAGGCGTATATACGGTGGTCCCCTCGTGTACGTCCGACAACCCTAGCGTACGTCGGGTCTGAAAGTCCAAAATTCCCAAAATGCCCCTCTAGCGGTCCTTAGTGACCCAAAACCCAAATTAACCCCCTAACTAAGTTGCCGAAGCTTAGTTAAGTTATTTGAGTCACTACAAATTGAATATTTGATTGTTATTTGTAAAAATGTTGGATATTCGATGTGTTTCATCTGACAGATGCATCGAATCATTCGATTGAAATTAGATATCCATTGTGGTTCGTGAATCAAACAGATACATTTGATGATTTGATTTCAATCGGGTATTCTTTGTGATTTGTTAAATGTTTGGATTCATCGGATGTTTTAATATATATTTTTATGCAACCTAGAACAATGCATAGGGGAATATTTGTTTGTCGGGAGTGTGAGTAAAATACGAGAATAGATTGCTTTGATTTGGTTAGGTGAATTCTAAAAACCTTAGTATTTTTAATCATTAGATAAAATCATTTTTCATTTAGTTTTCCTTTTTGCAAAAATCACACAAAATTTGGAACTAGGTTAAGATATTATTGATTTAGATAGAAATTGAATTTCACGACACAATTCTCTATAGATTCGACCTCGCACTTGCATAAACTATATTGTAAACGACTCGTGTACTTGCGAGTACTTGAAAACTCACAACAACTACCTTTAGATATGAGATTTGAGATTGACCTCAAGGCAGATGCAACTGCTTGGCGTAGTGATATTGATCCAGTTGATGGTTGAGGACTTATTGCAAGGTTAGATAGGTTGCTCATGGTAATTAGTACTTTTGAGATATGCTTGTATATTAAGGTATAGTATTTATCCCTTGTAACGATGATATTAATAGTATAATTTCAGTTAATGTGATGATCATTGGTAGATGATCTGGTTGTAATAATTAATGTTGATAGAAATCTAAATGTTTCCGGAACTGAATATTTTCTTTTTGAGGAGTAAAAATCCCTAGTTTTATTCATTTTGGAATGAGGCTGTGAGACGAACTGTGAAATTAATTACCAATTAATTAATTTTTCAGGCGTTACCAAAACACTCCATTAAAAATGGTGATCAAACCCTTGATATTCCAGTTACTCCTAGCCAACTCATCTTTGGTCCACTTATCATAATCACCTTCAGGCTTCTTCCACCCTCTTTCGAGCAAAAACTATATGTTATCATTTAACCAGTTTAGATGAGTTATCATAGGAACTTTCCAATTAACATAATTATTCCCACTTCTCGTGACTCGATAATATTAAAATTCTCAACATTCTACGTATACGTATACGTGCATTTCATAGAGAGTTAAACAAGTAATTAATATTAATATATAGTTTCTTCAATTAAAAGCTGCACATGCACGCCTAATCTCTCCCTGGAAAGCTGTCTTAACACCGATCTGGCCCATCTTGAGGAAGGAGTCGACAAAATCAGCCTCAAAAGAAGGCCCAAACAGAGGGTCGAGGAAATCAAAGTAAGAGTCCAATATACTCTTGGTTGTCTCATCATCATTCAGCCTCGCATCGGATTCCAGAACAGCAAAGCCTTCCCTAATGTTTTGCAAAATATGGTCGTCAAATGTTTGCTCGCTCCCACGATCGGTTGCCAATCGTACATTAACATCTCCACCCTCAGGACACCTAGCCTGTAACTCTGGAAGGAGAGCCGGGTTTATAGCCGGGTCGGATCCTCCACCTGGGAAGAAGTTGTAAAGCCGTTTCGTCATGAAGAAGCATGCTGTGCTCCCAACTGTATGCGCACCTGATCGATCATATATATATAATCATCATAACTAAGCCCTAAGTTTCACTATAAGTTACTCTTGTGTTTCTCTTGAGTTGATTTAAAAATGATGTGGCTATTAAAATCATTATTGACCTTGTAATTAATTATTATTAGATTTTGATCAAATAATAACTTTAATAGCCACATCACTCTTAAAGGGATTCAAGAGGGATGAAGGAATAACTTATAGAATAACTTTGTTTTTTGCATTGGTCATGTGCATATTTTGCGTGTTTTACGGTTTTTTTTTTTTTTTTTGTGAGAAATATGTCTATTCAAAAAATTATTATAATTTCTTTTTCTTTCTAATAAAAAAGAAGAGCTAAGTTGTTCCTATCATGAGTTTTAGTTTTCACCAACCATAAGGTCATATGATGTGCATGAGAGAGAGAGAGACAGAGAGCATAATATATATACCAGTAAGAAGAACGAGGTCTTTCTCCGTGAGTCCCTTTTGCAAAAACTTGGCCTTAAGTTGCTGAATTGTATCACTAACATCCGGCATGTCAACTGCCAATGAAATGTTGGAAACCCGGCCATCTCTTCGGCCCGTTGGAACCTGGAAAGCTGGTCCATTTGCCTGTACACGTGCACAAATAGAAACATGCATATATATATATATATAGTAACTAAAAAAAGAATGATCTCTTTATTTAATTATATATCAATTAAGTGCGTACCAAGGCTATAGCGTCTCGACCGGCTAAGGCCACGATGTCTGCACAAGACACCACGCCTCCACATACGACTTCCAATTCTGCTTTGGCTTTCCCTATCACTTCAAACCCTCCGACGCCTTGGTGTCCAAATGCGTGTCTTTCAGCATTTGCACCATTTTCGATCAAAATCGAACCGTCACATCCCTAACTAACGTTCAATTAATTAGAAAACCCACCAACTAATTACGATAGCATCAGAGAGAGAGAGATAGAGACCTCGACAAAGCAGTCATGGAAGTGGAGCCTAAGCAGGACTGCGGCGATATTAGCATCAGAGAGAATGGCATCTTCAACAACAGCGCGGACTATGGACTCAGCATCCGGGCACGTTTCCGCGTAGAAACCGATTCTGAGTTGCCCCTCAGAAATCCCAATCAGAAATGTGAGCATCACAACCAAGAGTATCGCCATATATGGTGTGTGTATCTTCCGCGTAAAAGAAGAATGGCTGAGCTTAAGAAGAAGAAGAAGGTGAAAGTGGAAGGAAGGTGGGACAAAGAAACTAAGAGAAGGGGGAGAATTTATTTGAGAGACAGATCTCGGTAGCTCTTGAGCTGACAGCTTTGAGGATTGAAGGGCAATGTGTCAACTAAAAATTGCATGTGCTGTCATACCATGCTATTCATACGTTTTTTTTTTTTTTTTTTTTTTTGGAACTCATAACTCATCACTTGTATTTCTTATTGAAAATTATTTCTCTACATTTAATTAAGGTTGTAGTTTTCAAGAAGGCATAGGGCTGGAAGCCGCTTAAAAGCTCCATGCAGACAACTTGACTGCTATAACTTAAAAACGTTTGGCCTAAAAATTCAGCCAATGGGTCCCCTAGCCCAGGCACCTATGCAATAGTCTTGCCCAAATCCAGTATTCTATCCTTGCACCTCATGCACCGTATCTTTTCAACCCCATTTTTTAATAAATAAAAATAAATAGCTCAATAAACGAAAAGCCAAACGTGGTTAATTTACATGGCCTTAACGAGGAACCCAAGAGAAAAATAAAATTAGCTCCAAATATTCCTAACTATCAACAATCACTATTTAATTACAATTGATTCCACTAAATAATTATAATTGCATTCTAGTTTATATATTATATTAAATCAATTAATCTTTTAGACTTACTTAATATTGACTTTTGTGCTCCATTTGTTTCGCTGTAAAATAATATCTGAAAAATGTTTTTCGTATTTTCAAGTGTTTGGTGCGACGTAAAATAATAGTCAACAGAAAATATTTCTCATTTTACCGAAAATTTTTCTTTAATTTTTGGAAAATGGTTTCCGGTTTTCAAAAATGGAAACCATTTTCCAAGCTTGAGCATTTCATTCTCAAATCGACAAACCTAGCCAAGACCTACCCAAGACCCCGCCAGGACTTGACTGAGACTCGTCCAAGATCCAGTGGGGACTTGCTCGGGAGCCAATCGGACATGCCCAGGACCCCGCCAAGAGTTGATCACAACCCGCTCGGGACCCTACCAGAACTTGATCGGAACTTGCCAAGGACTTGCCCAGGACCTCGCCAGGACCTGCCTAGAATCTAACCAGACCTGCCTTGCACCCCGCCAGGACTCGCTCGGGACTTGTTTAGGACCCACCCAGGACCAGCGGGGACTTGATCGAGACCTTGCCGAGTCTCGACGTTGAATAATATTTTTGGCATAAAACATTTTCCTGGAAAATGATTTATTATAAAACTTTTTCCCAGTATTTGGCAGGTACGAAAAATAAAGCGGGGTCCTGGTTGGGTCCTTGACGTCAAAAAATGTTTTCAGCAGAAAACATGTTCTTGAAAAATATTTTTCAGTATTCCGTGTGTACAGAGAATCATATTAAACTCTAAATTATGAAAATGGCCCAGACGGGTACTAGGCGGGGCCCAGTGGGGTCTTGATATGGTCTAGGCAAGTCGTAGTAGGGTCACTGCGGGACTCGGTTAGGAAACCTCTAAGATTTGGTCGGGGCATTTTCATAATTTAGAGTTTAATATGATTTAATGAAAAAATATATATTAAAAAAAATTGTCATTTTCCATAAGCGCCAAACACCGTAAAATGTTTTATGATAAGTGCAGAATGTTACAATTTTAGCCCCATAATTCAAATATATTAATCTCTTAGGGTCCATTAGGTTTGCGGAATGGATATTCCATTAGAAAAATGAATAGTTATTACTAGGAATAGAAGAGAGTGGAGTGTAATAGTTATTCCTATTCCATAGTTTGGTAACAACACCCGTGTTTTAAATGGAATTGAATCAAAATTACTAAAAATCCCATCACTCTTTTTTTAAAAAAAAAACCTTAATTAAAAAACAAAAAAATATATATAAAAAATTAAATTCATGGGTGGTCGGCCACCCACAGAGTGGGTGGATGTGGTGGCCTTAGCCACCCCGAAATGCCACAGGGGTGGTCGCACAACCCCCGGAGTGCCTAGGGGACCACCATGATGCGCTCCAGGGTTGGTAGCGCAACCCCCAGCCTCTTTTATGGGTGGCTGGCCACCCACTTTATTTTCCAATTTTTTTTTCTTATTATTTCTTTTGTAAGTTTGGAAAAAAAAAAAAAAAAGGTATTGATGTATGCTAAATATTACATATTTGAACCTCTTAATTTACATTGGTTAATCCTTTAGCTGTGTTGTAATCTAATTTTTTGTGCTAATTTTGTATTTTTAGTATTTTATAGGTTGTTGAAGGAAAACTGTGTCTTTAAAGGAAAAAATGCAAAGTTTAGAAGAAAGCTTAAAAAGAGCCATCTACAGAAGTAGGATCAAGCACTCCATTTTGCGCTCGAGCACATATGCGCTCGTTTCCAACTAGGTTGTGCTCAAGCGCACCCACGCCCACCAGCAAGTCAGCAATGTACGAGTGTTGCGCCACAAGAGGAAAAACGCATGCACGAGTGCGATCGAGCACACTCGTGTAGTCGGATTACAGCAAGAGTCCTTTTTTAAGCCAGATTGGGTTTTCAATCTTTTATTTGGACTAGGAGACATACCTCCGAATTTCCTAGGATTATTAGTGCTTCTAGGACTCTCCTAAGCCCTATAAATAGACTTCTTAAGCTTCAACAAAAATAGATAATTTTGGAGAGAAGGGAAGGCTACAGAGGTTCCAAAGTACGAAATTTCAAGAGTAGTTCTTCCTTTAGATTAGTTTTTCCTTTATTTTCATAGTTATGTGTAGCTAATTTATCAATTAAGGTAAGCCTCACCGATGAAGAGCAACAATATTTTCATGTACGTTAATATTATCAAATTTTATGGGTTTTCATATTTCAATTGTTCTACTTCAATTCAACTAGTGGGATAATTCTTGGATATCTTTCGTGATTTACGGATACATTTGATGATTTGAGATAGTTTCATTTAATTGATTGCTTGAATTTTCTTTTTTCAAAATATTAGGTATTCATTGTGTTTTCGTTCTACAGATACATTTGATGATTTCGTTTAAGTTGGATATCTCTTGTGATTTACGAATACATCTGATGATTTAATTTAAACTGAATACCTTTTGTGATTTGTGCAAAAAATGGATTGAGTGAATGATTTCATTAATATTTGAAGCATAGTAGAACATACATAAAATTTTTATTGTGAGAATTTCAGATGATATTGATGAACATCAAACATGTTGCTATGATTTGGTGAGTGTGGATTCCAAAACCATAGTACTTTATCTTTTGACTATTTTACTTTATTTAGTTTATGTTTTATCTTTTATTTGCAAAACCCAAACTCAAATCTTTTTTGGAACTAGGTTAAGATTTAATTAGTTTAGATATAAATTTTGTTTTCAGAAACACAATTCTCTATGGGTTCGACCTCGCACTTACATCCTTATATTGCAAAATGCCCTTCATGAATAGCTATTCCTCTCATTTTTTAGAGGAATGGCTATTCCTTTGTATAAGAGATTAGTGATTCTCACAGAATAACCATTCCTAGGAATAGGACCATACCAAACAACAGAATGACTATT
>NC_081544.1:14332719-14348666 GCF_901000735.1 Corylus avellana | reverse complement strand
CAATTTTTTTTTCTTATTATTTCTTTTGTAAGTTTGGAAAAAAAAAAAAAAAAAAAGGTATTGATGTGTGCTAAATATTACATATTTGAACCTCTTAATTTACATTGGTTAATCCTTTAGCTGTGTTGTAATCTAATTTTTTGTGCTAATTTTGTGTTTTTAGTATTTTATAGGTTGTTGAAGGAAAACTGTGTCTTTAAAGGAAAAAATGCAAAGTTTAGAAGAAAGCTTAAAAAGAGCCATCTACAGAAGTAGGATCAAGCACTCCATTTTGCGCTCGAGCACATATGCGCTCGATTCTAACTAGGTTGTGCTCAAGCGCACCCACGCCCACCAGCAAGTCAGCAATGTACGAGTGTTGCACCACAAGAGGAAAAACGCATGCACGAGTGCGATCGAGCACACTCGTGTAGTCGGATTACAGCAAGAGTCCTTTTTTAAGCCAGATTGGGTTTTCAATCTTTTATTTGGACTAGGAGACATACCTCCGAATTTCCTAGGATTATTAGTGCTTCTAGGACTCTCCTAAGCCCTATAAATAGACTTCTTAAGCTTCAACAAAAATAGATAATTTTGGAGAGAAGGGAAGGCTACAGAGGTTCCAAAGTACGAAATTTCAAGAGTAGTTCTTCCTTTAGATTAGTTTTTCCTTTATTTTCATAGTTATGTGTAGCTAATTTATCAATTAAGGTAAGCCTCACCGATGAAGAGCAACAATATTTTCATGTACGTTAATATTATCAAATTTTATGGGTTTTCATATTTCAATTGTTCTACTTCAATTCAACTAGTGGGATAATTCTTGGATATCTTTCGTGATTTACGGATACATTTGATGATTTGAGATAGTTTCATTTAATTGATTGCTTGAATTTTCTTTTTTCAAAATATTAGGTATTCATTGTGTTTTCGTTCTACAGATACATTTGATGATTTCGTTTAAGTTGGATATCTCTTGTGATTTACGAATACATCTGATGATTTAATTTAAACTGAATACCTTTTGTGATTTGTGCAAAAAATGGATTGAGTGAATGATTTCATTAATATTTGAAGCATAGTAGAACATACATAAAATTTTTATTGTGAGAATTTCAGATGATATTGATGAACATCGAACATGTTGCTATGATTTGGTGAGTGTGGATTCCAAAACCATAGTACTTTATCTTTTGACTATTTTACTTTATTTAGTTTATGTTTTATCTTTTATTTACAAAACCCAAACTCAAATCTTTTTTGGAACTAGGTTAAGATTTAATTAGTTTAGATATAAATTTTGTTTTCAGAAACACAATTCTCTATGGGTTCGACCTCGCACTTACATCCTTATATTGCAAAATGCCCTTCATGAATAGCTATTCCTCTCATTTTTTAGAGGAATGGCTATTCCTTTGTATAAGAGATTAGTGATTCTCACAGAATAACCATTCCTAGGAATAGGACCATACCAAACAACAGAATGGCTATTCCACAAGAATAGCCATTCCATTCTAGGGATCTATTCCGCAAACCAAATGAGCCCTTAGTTTGATTATAGTTTGATGCTTTGTGTTGTTTTTGTGTTTTCTTATAGTTTTTATGATTTTTAAGAAAAGCAAGCATTTCCGTTAAGTTCCACACTTAAAAGACATTTTTGGGAAAAGTTGGAGGTTGGGATCGATCGCATGCAAGAATAGGCTCGAGTGCACAAGCAGTCAGGCTCGAGCATAGCCATGCGCTCGAGCACTCAAACTAGTAGGATCAATCACAGGAATGCAATCGAGTGCACTCGTGCGCTGGGTAGTAGAAGACACGGTTTCAAAGTCTAGAATCCAATTCCAACTCGATTTTGAGTTGTTAAGCTACACTAGAATGTCTATGGCCCAAATCCTATAAATAGACCCTCAATCCATCAAATTAGAAGGAGAGAAGAGAGAGAAGCACCCTTAATCCCTTAAATTGTGTGTAGCTAATACTTTAGTTAGGGCTCGATTGAAGCCCTTAATCATGTCTATTTTGGATTTCAATATTAGCGCCTTTGCCACAATTATATTTTTTATATTTAACTTGATTATTTCCTATGTTATTTAATTGCTCACATGAATGTACTTGATCATCATATGCATGTGGTATGGACTTGTTATTTAAGTCAATTTGGGTGACCGAGTCCTGGGCCTAATAAAGTGACAAAAGAGCCCCATCACAGGTTCTTAGACTAATCAACATGGAGAACCAGGAGTACAACGTACAATTATTCGTCTATTAATTTAGATGGATAGTTGCATAATAAATTTTTGGCGCTGATGCTGGAGATTGCATTGAATTTTGTTTAGAAATTGTTTCCTTTAATTCAGTTAATTTTGTTTTTAAATTTCAATCTATTTTTGTTTTGTAAATCCATTCCTATTCTATGGCAGTGTGCTCGAGCGCCCATTCCAGGGCGATCGAGCGCACCAGTGCGATCGAGCGCACAACCAGATAGCAGCACTGAAATTCCTGTAATTTCCATTATGTTTTATTCTATTTAAACTTCAAGCTCTTAATATAATTTTTTCTATTTTCCAATTTTTGTTTTGTTCTACGACAGTGCGATCGAGCGCATAGCTGGACAGCATCACTGAAGCTGCTGTAATTTCTGTTTAAATTTCATATACTATTCATTCTAAACCTTTCTGTTTCTATATTGCAGTTCTATTTCTGTTTTGCAGCAGTGCAATCAAGCACACATCTAGGACGATCGAGCGCACATCCAACCAGCAGCACTGATGCTGCTATAACTACAAAAAATTGAATTTCTTCATGCAGGGTAGTCGATCTCAGAATTTAGCCATCATTCTGTAGGACCTAGAAATTGAATGGACCATTTGACAAAGGCAAAGAGACAACTCCGAAACACAAAAAGATCCCAAAGTTCAGGAAAATATAGAAGATAGAATCAACCACCGGTGTGAAGACCTATGAAGCATTCCTTCATTCCCCAAAACCTCGACTAGCCATCATGCGTTGATTTCCAACCCATTGTGCAGAGCAATTACAATTTATCTCCACATATGCTCAATATAGTTCCACACTATAGACGCACACCTACAGAGGATCTACATATGCACATTGGGATTTCTTCAACCTATGCAAAACGCAAAATATCCAAGGCCTAACCGCATAATGAATCAAGTTAATTCTCTTTCCTTTTTCCTTGAAAGATAATGCTAAGCTATGGTTGAATTCTTTGGCTGCAGGTTCTATTCACAACTGGGAGGAGTTAGCCCCAAAGTTCTTAAAGAAGTTCTTTCCAACCCAAAAGACTAGGCAATTGAGCAAGAAAATTCAAACCTTCTAACAAAAAGATGGAGACCTTTTCTTTCGAAGCATGGGAGCACTTTAAAGAGCTACTTCTCAAATGCCCACATCACAACTTATCTCAAGACAATCAGGTACAAGTTTTTTATGAAGGTTTCAATGATACAAATAAGTGTCTTGTTGATTCAGCTTGGGGAGGAGTGCTTATGGAAAAGAACAGTGAGGAAGCCATAGAACTCTTTGAGACTTTAAGCGAGAAGTCTCAACAATTCTCATCCAGAGGGAGGCAAGGACTCAAAGGGAAGGGCATATATGAAGTTGGCACAACTGGTGGAGTCCAGGCTCAAATGGCTACCATGGAAAGAAAGTTGGATATGCTCATAAAAGCCATGACTACTCACACCATTTCCCCCACTCAACAAATTGCAAGAGTCGAGGTATGTGCCATATGTTCCCATTCTGATCACACCACTGAGACATGTCCCATGTCTTCATTTATAGATCAGGAGCAAGTAAACTATGTGGGACAAAATAATTTTCCTCCGAAGAACAATCTGTACTCCAACACTCACAATGCAGGGTGGCGTAACTTCCCCTATCTTTCATGGAGTAATAATCAAAATGTTCAAAACCCCCAAGGGTAGCAAAGGAATTTCCAGTAGGGAAATAATTACCAGGCTCCACCATAAGCAGTCCAACATAATCATGAGTAGAAAAAGAATGATATTGAAAGTGCTATGCACTAGTTCTTGACTGCACAGCAACAAACTGATGCTAAGACTAGTCAAACCATTCAGAATCTAGAAGCAACAACCAATCAAGCCATTCAAAGATTGGAAGCACAAATGGGGCAGATGGCCAAGGAGCTGAGCGAAAGAAAGACGGGCGAATATCCAGCCCAAGCAATACCTAGTCCAAGAGGCCACGGGCAATTGAAGGCCTCAGAATAGTAGCACTAAAGCTACTTCCAAAAGCACTCGAGCCACAAGTTAAGGGAGCTCGAGTGCACCTGCCCTAATTAGTGGTACTAAGGCCACTTCAGGCACTGAAATGTCATAACCTTTTAAATTTTCTGTTTTTGTGTTAATTTTTGGTTTATTTTTTGTTATTTTTAGTTTCTAATTTATTTTATATTTTTTAGTTTTCCTTTGTTTTGATTTAGTAGCTAGTTTTGAGGAACAAGTGTTTTTGCATTCAAGTTTGGGGGTAAGCTATGAGCCATACCTATTCCAACCAGTTTTCTCACCCCCTCGGTATAATCATTCCATTTTTTCTGCACATCGAGGACAATGTGAAATTCAAGTTTAGGGGTACGGGAGACACACACACACACACACTTCGTCCAAAAAAATTTTTAATTTTTGGAAAATGCATGTTCATGTTATTCTTGAGACTTTGAATGAGCTAAGCGCTGTGATTTGAATTTCATTGGTAAGCTTAAAATTTTGAACACATGATCTGATGACAAAAATTTTAAGTCTTGTTACTTACTTTTGGCATCTGAGAATTCACTTATTTCGATTTGAATTGCCACGAGCACAATTGCACATAGTTTGTGAGGTATGACATGTGAACCTGATTATGTATGTTTCCAACATCTTGGGTGAAGCTGGGTGACTTGTTGGATGGATACATTGGCATTATAAAAAAAAAAAAAAAAAAAAAAAAATGTTGATCATTGTGAGATTTTTATTGAGTAAGTGGACCTCTTGCCTCATTAAGTAATGAGTGTTCACGTCAAAAGGTGAGAATTTGAATTTGGTTAAAGTCATGGCTAGTTTGGTTTCATAACCTTTTTGACTCGAGTTAGTAAGCCCATAAGGGTGTTCTTACACCTAATGCCCTAAAACCATCTGGTTTGGGAAGCATTGGCCTTACACTCATTACATGGGTCAATTAGAAAGGTTAAAGGAACTAAGCATTGCACAGCCTGACCAAAAAGAATAAAGAGAGACTGCTCTTACTGTTATGCCATAGTATTCAGTCTGATGGGAATCCTAGTGAACTTTAAGATATTAAATCATTACACATTAGAAATTACACTCATAAGTTCACGTTACACTCAATTGAACTTATGAGGCCATAGCCTATCATTTGTAAGTGGTTAGACTTTGGAATTTCAATTCATTTAGAAGATGGAATTTCTCCTTTTAAGCTTGCTAATGAATGAAAATTAGTGTTTTAACTGATACTTCAATCTTATGGATGACATGAACTTTGTATAATGTTTGTGGGTAACATTTCTGTTAAACCCTCACAAGACTTCACTCGTCCAACTAGGGATGCCTATTGGTTTAAAAGGCTTGTTGCATACACTAAATGCAATCGTCTTTCCCACGACAGAGTAGGTAAAGTAGCTGTTGTTTTATGTTCGTTTTATTTACAGTTTCATATTGCAAAGAGACTAGTAGTATGTAAGTTTGGGGGTGTGACAAGTGCTAAATGTTACATATTCTAGCCCCTTAACTCACATATGTTAATCTCCTACTTTTGTTATAGTTTATTGTTTTGTGTTTTCTTGTAGTTTTTAGGATTTTGAAGAAAAGCAATCGTTTCCGACAAGTTCCACACTTAAAAGACATTTTTGGGAAAAGCTGGAAGCTGGGATTGATCGCATGCAAGAAGCACAAGTAGGCAAGCTCGAGCATAGCCATGCGCTCGAGTGCCCAAACCAATAGGATCAATCGCAGGAATGCGATTAAGCACTCCATCTTGCAATCGAGTGCACTCGTGCACTAGGCAGTAGAGGACATAGTTTCACACGGTTTTCCACAGTTTCAAAGTCTAGAAACCAATTCCAACTTGATTTTTGAGTTGTTAAGCTGCACTAGAACGTTTAGGGTTGTTCCAAACCCTATAAATAGACCCTCAATCCATCAAATTAGAAGAAGAGAAGATGAGAAGTAGACTCAAGCTTTGGAAGAAGATTTGGAGGCTAAATGGTTTATCGGTTTTTCTTCTTTTCCTTTTTATTTTCTTTTTATGAGGATGATTCTCATGCAAATTATGTGTAGCTAATACTTTAGTTAGGACTTGATTGAAGCCATAATCATGTCTCTTTAGGATTTCAATATTGGCACCTTTGCCACAATTATATTTTGGATACTTAACTTGATTATTTCTTATGTTATTTAATTTCTCACATGAATGTACTGGATCATCAAATTCATGTGGTATGGACTTCTTATTTAAGTCAGTTTGGATGACCGAGTCCTGGGCTTAATAAAGTGACAAAAGAACCCCATCACAGGTTGGATTAAGCAACATGGATTACCGGGAGTAGATACCATGCCCTAGGCTTCATGTGGTTGTCGATTTCCATAGATTTATGCTTTCTTGAAGAACAACTTAGTATCATGCTAAATCTTTTGAGAAAGAAAAGAATTAGAGTAGATACCATGCCTAATTTGTGATTTAGGGAGATCAATAGCTTAAGGAATAGATACCATGCCCTTAGGTTGATAAACATTAGGTATCTTGATACAATTGGAACAATTGCATATTGTTCATCTTATTCGAGTATGGTTACCGGTGGATATCAAAACCCTACCCTTCCATTCTTATTATTTCAATTCAACCTTTTATCTTGTTTGATTCAGTTAATTAAATTAGGGAATTACTTTTAAAGCATAATTTACACAATCCTCGTGGGAATCATCTCGTACTTGCTTTCTATACTATCATTTTGATCTTGTGCACTTGCAAATAAAACATACAATTATTCGTCTATTAATTTAGGTGGATAACTGCACAACATTTTGGAAGAAATCATTTTTCAAGAAAATATTTCAATGGAAAGCATTTTATGTTGAAACAAACGGAGTCTTGATTCTTTCTTGAAATCTTTTGCAACATAATTAAAGTCAAAGACACTGTGATTTTAATTTTCTACCTCTTTATCCTTGAGTCAATGATTTTATTAATTATTCTTATTGTGAGGTTTAGGTTCGGCTTAATTCAATGAAAAATCTTGTAATGTATTTGTTGTTTAAAACTTTGGGACAAAGGAGTTAGATTTTCAGGGGTTGGGAAGTGTTCTCTATTTTCCCATCATGAAGCATGCCATGACAGGCTTGTGATGGCACTTGAAGAAGTGCTCTTTGATTTCCCGTCATGACGTGATAACAGGATTGATGCTGATACCTATTGTTTTCTCGAAAGAAGCCTCTTCAGGACGGGCATGTAACGAGACTAAAGCTATTATTTTCTCATCAAAAGCCTTGTCAGGATGGGCATGTAACGGGACCAAAGTTGGACTCCCTGTTTTCTCATTAGATGGATTGTCAGGATGGGTTCGTGACGGGACTGAAGTTTGGACTCCCTATTTTCTCGTTAGATGGATCATCAGGATGGGACACATGACGAGGATGAGTCATTTGTTCTTCCCATCATGACAAAACTCCTTTCCCGTTACGATGTGGATATTTTCATATCTCAAATCTGAGAATTTTTGTTCATCCCATCTTAACGAGAAATGAGTCTCGTTAAGACGTGAAGAGTAAAATGTCTTCCTTATAAAAGGATTTTCCTATCACTGTTCACTGCAGACTTTTTAGGATAATTTTTTCTGTGCACTTTCAAAAGTTCTCTCCGAGCTTTGTGCCTCTGGAGTTGTCTTTACAAGAGAGGAGGTGATAAAGCTTCGGGCTGTCCTTTGCTCTTGCTTGGTTATTGTTTGTTCGTTCTACTACACAAAATTTTCGTTTGCTACTTGGTGAAAGAGTATACCGAAGGGTCGGTGAGGAGATGCACTTCATAAAGATGGTCAGGTTGAAGATGAGCTAGGATCTTGCCATTCTTATAGAGTCTAGAGGTTCTCCAAGGCTGTGAGTATCGTCTATAGTTTATAAACTGAACTTCATATAGTGATTTCACGGGTTTGGCTGCCCTCGAGTGGTTTTTACCTTTGATTGGTTCAAAGCGTTATCCACTTCGTCAACAAACTTTGTGTTGTGTTTTGTGATGATTTTATAATTCTGCTGTGCATGTTTTAACTAACTCAATGGCTTAGATCTGTACTATTTTTTTGGTGATTAAAGGAGAAAACGATCCTCATATTCTTTCAATTAGTATCAGAGTAGGTTTGCTCGGTTTTGACTCACGTCTTGAGCATGTTCGTCATCTCTTTAAAGGTAGAAAACGATCCTCATATTCTTTCAATTAGTATCAGAGCAGGTTTGCTAGGTTTTGACTCACGTCTTGAGCATGTTCGTCATCTCTTTTCCCCTATTTTAATCATGTCTTTGAATATCCCTTTCTTGGATGAAATTTGTTGTTTAAAAGAGTATGATATGTCCTATGTTTCATGTGCTAGTATTGTTGAATCTCTTAATTATTCTGACTGTAATGGTCTTAACCATGATTGTGTTGACCCTGCTAATGAAACGCACTAAGGGGGCACCTATCAGTGTATTTTTCATCTTGTTGTCGTTTTGTAGCTCTGAAACGATTTCCCTTTGTAAGTTTCTTTGTTTCCATGAGTCAATTAGTATTTTTATGCTTTTTGTAGTCATGAGAGGTTATAATCTTTAATTAAGGTTGAAGATGAAGCCTCACCATTGATTAGTTTTATATTTCTCATGTATGTTCATACAATTTCGACATTTATATATATATATATATGATGTTCTATTTCAATTCAGTTATTAGATTAAACCCTTTTAATTGATTATTAATTATTTGTTTGATTAAACGTTGGATATTTATTGTGTTTCATCAAACGGATGCATCGAATCTTTTGATTGAAATTGGATATCCATTGTTTTTCGTAATTCAAACGGATACATTAGATGTTTTGGTCTCAGTTGGATATTTGTTGTGATTTGTAATTAGGATGGATTCATTTAATGTTTCAACATATTAATTTTATAAAAACAATATAACATGCATAGGGTTTTAATTGCTTGTCGGATGTATGAACAAACACATGAGAATATATGCTTTAATTTGGTGAAGTGGATTCTGAAACCCTTAGTGCTTTTTATCATTTAGTTTTAATCAATTTAATTTAGTTTATCTTTTCGCACAACAAAATCACATCAAATTCAAAACTAGGTTAAAATAGGATTAATTTAGATAGAAATTGAATTTCACGACACAATTCCCTGTGGATCGACCTCCCACTTGCATAATATATATTGCACACGACTCGTGCACTTGCAAGTATCATTTTAAAACTCAGAACAAGTTTTTGGCTGAGGAATTGTTTTTGTTTGAGAAATTTCAATTTTCATCTCAATTGATTTTATTTTTCTACTAGTAGCTTTCTCTTTGCAATTCTAGTTTGTTTCATTTTGTTTCTGTTTGCAAAACTAATAAAAAAAAAAAAAAAAAAAAAAAAAAAGAGAAAGTGTTTTTGGTTGTTTTTGTTTCTATTGCAAGTCTCGGATGAACATACCAGGCAAAGTACGCTTGAGTGCACCTCACTCACACTCGAGCGCACTCAAGCTTAAGGGCAGCAAGCGAACCGAATCTGTGCTTGACACTTCCGTGCCTGCGCTCAAGCGCACTGCACATGCACGCTGGAACGCACACCATTGCCACTCGAGCGCACTAGTGCAACGGCAACATACCAACGTGTGCCTTCACTCAATTGCCCCTCACCTGCGCTCGTGTGCACCTCTGCAGACAGCCTCAGCAGACCAACAGCAGCTAAGTAGAAAGTCTTTCAAATTCTTTTTGGTCTATTTTGTGAGCAGTTTATTTTTTGTTTTTGCTTTTCTCATTTTTATGAATATTTTGTTTTTGTTAGTTAGCTTATTTTAGCATTTTTGTTTGGTGTATGCTTGGTCGGAGATCTTTGAACTTGAGTTGACATCTGTAGACCCCAAAATAGAAAGAACTCGTAGGAGAAATCAGAGAGCACCTGTTGAAAGAGAGACTGTTGAGATGAAAATGTGGACTTTACCAGATCTCTTAGGAATTTGTTCGCACTAGTTGCGACAAACGCTCCTTCGTGTATCTTATTACCCCCAACCAATGCCACCCACTTTGATCTAAAACCTCATGTCATCCAACTCCTACCCTTATTTCATAGCTTAGAACTTGAAAATCCTTATAGTCATGTGAAGAAGTTCAAGGACATCTGTGCCACATTCAAGTTTCAAAATTTTTCTAAAGAGTCTGTCCACCTTAGATTTTTCCCTTTCTCTTTGCATGATAAAGGCATGGCATGGTTTGACTCCAACATGCTTGGTTCCATTACATCTTGGGAAATCTTGTTGAGCAAGTTTTACAACAAGTTTTTCCCAATGTCGAAAGTCAATGAGTGCAAGAAGGAGATTAGCTCCTTCACTTAGGAGGAGGATGAGAAATTTTCTAAGAGTTGGGAGCAATTCAAAGAGTTATTTATAAGATGCCCTCCTCATGGATACGAGAAATGGAGGCTCGTTCAGTTCTTCTACCAAGGATTGACTCAATCCAACCGTACTATGATCGAGTCTATGAATGAGGGAGCATTCTTAAGTTTGACGGGGGATGAAGCATACAAAGCATTGGACAAGTTGTCCGACAATTTACAGCAATGGGATTTTTCAAGTTGTCGGGATAAATCTGCCCATATCCCCAAGAAAGGAGGCATCTATAAGTTGAGAGAAGACACTGATTGGAGGATGAAGATTAATGCTCTGACCAAGAAGGTCAACGCTCTCACTGTAAGCCAGTCCTTCAATGTTGTCAACACATTCAATGTTGATAGCTATTCCATCTGTGCTAGTCCTATGCACTTAGAACATAATTGTCCATCTATGTCAGCATTTGCCGAGCGTCTTGTGGAACAAGTGAACGCTTTCAATGATTATCAGAAGCAGTCAAATGGACCATACTCAGAGACCTACATTCTAGGCTGGCGAAACCACCTAAATTTCTCATGGAAGTAGAATCAACTAGTGAATCAGGGAGGGGCTCCTCATCATGGCCAAAATCAATACCCTCCCGAATTTCTTCCACCGGTTCAAAATCATGGTAGCTTGGCTCATCCAGCGCCACCTCCTGCATACCAAGCAACAATCAAGTGCCAGCATCTTCTTCACAATCTACTTTGGAAGACACTCTCAAGGCCTTCAGGCAGCTCATAGGCGAATCTATAAGTGAAGTGAAGAATGCTACTATGGTGAATACCCAAGTGATTGCCAAGATGGAAGTTCAAATTAGGCAAATAGCAAATTAATTGGGTGAAAGAGAAAAGGGAAAGTTCCCTAGTCAGCCTATGCCCAACCCTAAGGGACAATTTGTAGTTAGAAATTCTTCAAATCTTGCACACGGGCATGAACAAGTGCAGTCTATTTCACTTAGGTCAGGGAGACAAGAGGACAATCAAGTGGTTCTGCCAGAAGAGAACCCCGCTGCGCCGCAAAGGCAAGAAAGTCACAAGAATGTGGAGAAAGTTGTTGAGCCTACCATAGTCCAACCCATTGTTGATGATCCCCTAAGAGTTTTATCCCAAAAGCTCGTTATCCAGAAAGATTGAAAGCCTTTAAGAAAAATGCACAGTTTGCTAAGATCTTAGAGGTATTCAAGCAAGTTTAGATAAACAGCTCGTTTTTGGATGCCATCCAGCAAGTGCCATCTTATGCAAAGTTCTTGAAGGATTTGGTCACTGTCAGGAGAAAGAAAAATGTCCCAAAGAAAGCATTTCTGACCGAGCAAGTTAGCTTCATCCTTCAATGCAAGCTTCCCATCATGTATAAGGACCTTGGGTGTCCTACCATTTCTTGCATGACAGGAGTCAGCCGGATTGACAGGGCTTTATTGGATCTTGGAGCAAGTATGAATCTCTTGCCCTATTCAATCTACTTACAATTGGGGTTGGAGAATTGAAGCCCACATCTATGACACTCCAATTGGCTGACAGGTCTGTGAAGAGACCAAGGGGAATAATTGAGGATGTATTGATCAAGGTGGACAAGTTTTATTTCCTTGTGGACTTCATAGTGATAGACATGGAACCAGTTCATAATGTTGGGAGCCAAATTCCAGTGATTTTAGGGCAACCTTTCTTAGTTACGGCTAACGCCCTAATCATTTGTAAGACTGGGGTATAATGAAAATTTCTTTTGGGAATATGAAAGTGGAGCTAAACATCATTGACATCAATAAGCAACCACTTGATTATGATGTGGTCTGCAATGTGTGCCTAATTGTGGAGATAACTGATGAGATTGTGAGTGAGTCAAGCTTGGAGGACCCTGAGGTGGAGTGTTTTAGTCAAGATGGAGAAGATCTGAACTTAGACAGGCTACTTAGACAAGTTGGGATTTTGTTTGAGCCAAGTATTGAGGATCCTGAGATAGAGTGTTTTGCACAATCTGGAGGTGATTTTGACCTTGATAGGTTACTTGAGCAAGCTGGGATTTTTTTTTGAGCCAAGTATTGAGGATCCAGAGATAGAGTATTTTGCACAATCTGGAGGGGACCTCGACCTTGATAGGTTACTTGAGCAAGCTGGGACTTTGTATGAGCCAAGTATTGAGGATTCTGAGGTAGAGAGCTTTGCTCAATGTGGAGGCGATATGGACCTTGACAAGTTACATAAGCCAGCTGAGGTTGTGAGTGAGCCAAGTTTGGAGGACCCTATGCTAGAATGCTTTGCTCAATTTGGATATGATCTGGACTTTGATGAATTAGTAGAGCAAGCTGAAGCTGTTTTGGATCCCATTCCTGAGATGCAGCCACAGAATGGGGAAACCATTAAGATATCATTCCCCAACCCATATTCATTAGCAGTTGAGCCTCTCAAGTTGATTTCTAAGAACAAATGGGTTAGACCCATTCATGTGTGGCCTAAGTGGCCAGGTGTAACTGTGAGGAGGAAAAAGGATTTGTTCTCTACCCATGTCCAGATAGGATGGCAAGGGTGCATTGATTATAGCAAGCTGAAGGCCATTATAAGGAAAGATCATTTCCCAGCCCTGTTCATTGATCAGGTTGTGGAATGGTTAGGTGGACATCCCTACTACTGTGTACTTGATGGTTTTTCCAACTACAACCAAGTTCCTTTGGAACCCGATGAGCAAGAGAACACCACCCTCACAGTTTCCTTTGATGCGTTTGCCTACTGTCGCATGCTATTTGGATCATGCAACTAAAGTCAGACTGAAGACTGTAAACTTAGCGCTTGTGGGTAAACGCAGGCTAAAGACAGTAATCTCAGATAATGATCCCCACGAAGCTGAGATAAGATCAAAGGAAGAGTTCTAATTTGGGTAAACCTATTAGCCTATTTATAGGACGGACCCCAGGTATCAACGACACGCTAAATTATTCTATAGATTACATACACTCTCCTAGAGATCTTACTTGAGCATCGGAGGGAGATTATGCTCAGCACAGGGCGCTTTCTCTTCGTGTTTATCTTTTTAGGTTCAAGTTCGGAGAACGCGCATGTTCACACCGTACCAGAAACTGTTCTAACAATTTCCATGATTTCCCCATTACCAGCACAATTTTGCTCACTTTGTCCTTGTAGGCTTTGTAAACCTGTAACATACTCAAAGCTGGTTTAAAAAAGCCTCTGTAGTTACAGCAGTGTCATCAACTTTTAGTGCACCAAAATTAACTAAATCGTCTGAAAGAAGAGAAGAGACAGGCCTATCCTTTCACGTTGGATGCAGCTTCAACTTTGTTCCAAGTTGACAGGTAATGAGATAAAGATTCTAGAATTTAATTTATAGCAAACAGGTAATTAGATAAAGATTCACTTTTCCTCTGATTCCTCGCAACAGAAAACAACCCACCAGAATTAAGGTATTTTATGCAATCTCTTACCCAGTTTATGAAGATCGAAGTTGTTTATAGTATCAAAAATTTTGAGTATAATGTCACAACTACACCGAGTCTACACCAAGTCAAAAACCTTTTTTTCCTTTTTCGTTTTTTTTTTTTTTTTTTTTTTTTTTTTTGGGTTCTGGTCGGCAAGTCACAAACCTTTAGTATGTTCATTGATACTAGTGCACATTTTGGTGCCATGCGATCTTATGTGAATAATGCAGCGTGACTTAGTGGACTGCAGCAAAGAACACCAATAAGCAGTAGATAAATACTTCTAGATCTTGATTCTATCAATAATCTAAGAAATCTTCTTAACAAAATCTAAATACTCTCTAGGTTTTCAAAGAAAATAAAGAAGAACGCTCAACTCTGAGGCTTCTTATTCAACAAAATCAATAATCAACATAAACTAATTTTCTATAGAGGCTATAAGCATATATTTATAGCCCAAAACCCTAAACCTAATAAAATATGACATAAATACCCTCAAAACCCTAAACTTAATAAAATAACGAAATAAAAACTCCCAAAACTATAACCTTAGTAAAACAACAACATAAAATCAGTTTAGAAAATAAAACAAACTAACAGCTACGCATCAGTTAAGTTCTTACCATTTCCTATACCCAAATAAATGCCATCTGTTGATTCCGTTATTTATAAAATAATAAAGTAGTTTAATTATTCATGATCATGTAACAAGCTCACAAAAAATAATAATTATAATTTTAAATAAATATTAACAAATATAATTATGTATATACGAGTTTTTAAATAATAAAATTAAGTGAAGCTAAATTTATCCCATGCATATGACGTGGTTGTGGCATGAATATCTCACTCTCTTTCTTTTCTTTTCTTTTCTTTTTTTTTCTTTTTTTTCTTTTTTGATAAATAATGCATATTACCAAAATGTTTCGATGGAGCAATCCGCCTTGTCTATTTGATTAATGAAAGTAACAAGTTTTATTAAAAAAATTAAAAACAAAACAAAATAAAAACGTGCAAACGGGTGCAGCTCATGTACATATAAAGTATACAAAAGAACTCCTACTAAGTAAAGAAAGAACCACATAACACTAAAAATTCAAAAAAAGTAATGTTGGAAATAATCCCACTTTATCGGCCCATCAAGAAAACTCATAGTCTCCAAGATGGACCAAGCTCAGAAGATGCAAGCCCAATTGAAGACGTTGACAAAGAGAGGCCTGGGTATAACAACGCACCTGGACCTCGAGTCCACCAGCCCAAGGAAGAGTTGAACCCAAGGATCCCAGAGCAGGTCTCACTACGTAGAATCAGAACCACGATGCCAAGAACCCTGGGATTGACATATCCTAGGAAGATGAAGGAGTCCATAGATGGCTACCGGGAATAGAATCATCATGTGATGGTGACAACCAAATTGGGCCCCAGGATTGCACGTATCCCGGACCAAGATTAATTCATTGGACACAAGCCTCGGGACTAACATCTACCGGGAAAGCCCGACAATTGCCTCAAAGTACCGAGGATCGATAACTCCTGATTTTACGGAAAAGTGCTATTGAGTATCGATCTTGAAATTTTTAGGATTGATTCACCGCAGAATCCAAATAAAGGTCTCACCCAAAGACAAATTGGGGGAGAAATCATAGTCAAATTGCACTAGGTATTCCAGAAAAATCCAATCAATAATCTACTTCCTAAAGGAGTGGGATTTCCGATCCAAGGAGGATTCTCCAGGTCTCCTAGTTCAACTAAGAGAAGGAAACCAAGGCAAGGGGAACTGCTGGTCTCAGCCTATAAATAGGCCCTTACACCAGGTGTGAAACCTAAACTAAAATCTTATGTATTTAGGCATACACTTTTCTCCAATGAACTAACTTAAGCATCCGAGCTTTCCGTAGAATTCTTGACAC